>NC_056748.1:103863345-103973345 GCF_019279795.1 Protopterus annectens
TAACTACTGTATTCTGAAAGTTTAAATTCATATGCTTAGGATTTCTTTGTGAATTTAATTTTCATTTAGCAGCTATGAGATGAACTCTCCAGTCACATTTTTGACTTACAGCAGTTTAAGCTTAATATATAGATGTATCAAGGTGTGATGTAAGCACAGATGTAGCTATCTATTCTGGATACCAGTGCCTTTTCCTGAGCTGGCGGTGCCCCCACCCCCCACTATAAGATGTGGAGCTAACAAACAAAAAATAATTACCTCTACTCTGCTGTTTTTTCCATTTAAACTATGCTTCCTACAATTTTTGCCATGCAAAGAGTGCTAACGTACTTTGGTTCTAACAAAAAAAGACTCCTTTCCTTTTTAAACTGTTGCAAACTGTTGCAGTTTATGCCACACACAAAGTGCTAAAGCAAAATAAAAAAAATCTCTTTTTCTTTTTAAACTATAGCAAATTACTTTAAAAAAATCTCATTTTCCTTTGCAACCTGATCCTACAGTTCCATCCACATTTAGAGAGAGCTAAGATCTTCAGTTTGGATCACAAATGTAATACTGGCAGTTAAATGTTAGTAACAGGTCGCACTAAAGACTGTTAGTAACACACTGCACTGAAGACCGGTCAGCATTTGCTGATTATGCCCCTACTGCTTTGTGTCAAAGTTGACTGCCCCCTTCTTCCCACCTTTCCTATGCTACAGGATGTGAGTAATGATCATAGTTCAGTTTTGTATTCCATTTTATATTTACTCCAGGATTTTGAGAGCAAAAGATAATCAAGTCTTCACTTTGTTTCACATGGAAGGGAAAGAAAGTAAAATCGCTCTTGTTACAACTCAATGATCAACATGGATCATATAAGTCATTTGTAGTCAATTTTTAAGAAAGCAATGTCTTTTTTTAAAGGAATTTCAGATCCTAACCTATTATATTTATCACCCAATATTAGTTTCTAATCACTGCCCAATATGCTATTGTGGCTATTAGAATATAATAAACAAGCAATAATGGCTGTTGGCTTTTTTGTCAGAGCTTAATGGCAGCTTAACACATTGCTGAGAAGTGGCATAGTTATTTGTTTGTTGTATTTTTTTAACCTGGCTTTATCTGAACATTAATAACCTGTTGGAGAATGCTTGTTCTCCATTTGAGTGGCAATCTATATTTTATCCACTTTTAATATGTCATAAGATGTGTACTGAAACTATTACAAGTGATTTATCAAGAACAGGACGGGTTCCTATTATGTTATTGAATTGCTGAAACTTCGAAACTGTAAACATCGAAAACAGTTAATCATCATTTCAGCAATTCGAACATACAAAAAAAAAGGTCAACTGTTAAATAACTGTTGTAAGACCCCCCACCCCCTCCCCCGCTCTTTAAATATACCAACTCCGAGACTGCACTACAGTGCAGTAAAGAGAAATATTCCCTTTCCGCGCTATAGTGCGATCTCGGAGTTGGTATATTTAAAGAAGGGGGTGTGGGGGTGCAGGGGGCTTGCCCCCCTGCTTACAACAGTTTAATGATGTTGTTTGTGGGTTTTTTTTTTTTTTTTTTTTTTACGTTTTTGAAATTAAGAAACATTGAACATACAAGTTTGATCAAATAGTGTTCGATGTTTTCATGATTTTGATAACATAATAGGAACCCAAACAGGGCTGCTACAGTCAGTCATAATAAAACACTCATATGGGCCTTAATTATCCTGCGTAATTAGAAAATGAAAATTTGTCTTTTTCATACCACTGTATTTGTATCCTTGTCAGCTGCAAAAAGTTAGTGAAATAATTTATGCCTGCCATCATCAAATTGTATGGCCTGCATATTAATCTCCTGTACTCGACAGACATTATCAATTTTTTACAGTATAAGACATAACGTTTCTATTTTTGGAAAATTAAGAAGTCATGGAAATTACATAATGAGACTTTCGTGTTGATTGTTTATTTATCTGAATAACCCAACAGAGTGTAAATAAATGTTCCAGTATAATAAATGGACATTAAAGACTCAGTGTGTATGAAAGCATAATTATGGCTAGTTAAGTGTTGAAAGCAATAGGAAGCATAACACTAGTTAAGTGTTGAGTATGGCTAGTTAACTGTTGAGTATGCTGGTACCATAAACAAGATGCCATTAAGTGTTTGGTAATAGTAATCCGAAAATGTAAGTGATGAACCATGAAACTTATCCTGGGCCTGACCCCAGCGTCACTTCTGAGATGTAGCATTAGGTATCTGGTAATTAAAATAAACATTATCAGAGTAGAAGCACCCACATCATTACAGGTAGAGGCTCACTGTTGAAAGAATTGCAAGAAATTGGTGATCTCTGGGTATGAATCCATCCTGTTCCATATAGACTAAACTCAGCAATATGATAATAGTACAAAGTGCTTATCAAAAATACTGTTTGGAAACTTCTCATACATTCACCATATATATTTCTTTTACATTTAAAAGAAACCAGAAGTCTTATCCAATGGAGTAAGATGAAATCTGAGTTAATAAATGTAAGCTGAATTATCAGGCCTATAATACTGTTCATAGACATGGTTTGAGATTTTCATTTGGTATTATAAAATTACAATTTTGTAGGTTAGCAGAAATATTTATGTAGTAACTAATATACTAGTGTCTGATCCATTTTTTCATGTCTGTTGGAAGAACAGATTCTTACATCAGTTATGAGACCAGATAGTATTCCAACCTTTTTTTATGGAGTTTATGTTTCTTCACCTGAACTAATGTTCACTAAGTGAGAGTCAAATACCAGAACATTCAGTAGTATGCAAGCAATTTAGTTTAGCATCTCCTAGAATGACAAATGACACCTCTAGTGCCTTGAGGCACAATTTGAATCATAACTTAACCTACAACTAGTGTCAAATTGTCATAAGTAATTTCAAAGAGAAGTACATCAGGCTGGAATTTTTGATTTTGTGTTTGTATTTCAGAAGATATCCATAATTTAACATAATTGTCAGATACATATTACTGTGTATGAATATTGCCTATAATACATTTTTTGGGAAGTTATAACTAATACTAGTAATGTAGCCATAGTTTGTCAGCATTCAGACAGTTATTAAATAAATCGTCTTGATATTTTAATGGTGCTATTTTCAAACAAATAACTTTCATCACATTTAGGCACTCATTTACAGTACAATGTATTTAATTATATTTTATTTATTTAACATTTGTTGACCAGGATAGTCTGACTAGGACAGAATATATTTTCAGTGGAGGCCTAGCAAGAAACACTCCAAATGCATGTCTATGGAATATGGGAGGAAACCAGAGTACCCAGAGAAAACGGGTCTATATTAGATCACCAAGCGCTTAAGAAAGTGAACAGTGATTAATTGACCCTATGTAAGCGAAATCTTACAATTTTGAACTGTCAGAACAGTGATTATTTTTCCCAGGGGGAAAAAAAATCACTGTTCCAACAACAACAAAAAAAAAATATTTTAAACATTACATTAAGTGGGGGGGTTCACCCCCCACCCCACCCCCTACTTAAATATGCCAACTCCAAGACCGCACTACAGTGCCGAAAACGGCAATGTAACAAAGCGGCCAAGCAAATTCTTTCCCAGGGAAAGAATTTGCTGAAAAGCCGCTTCGATATTTTTCTGTTTCAGGCTTTTGAGTTCAACCAAGACACATTCGAAAGAATGCGTCTTTGGTCTTCTAATAGGGAACTGAGAAAACCCATGAAAATGCAGGGAGGACATGCAGACTATCCACAGAAGGCATGCCAGCCAAGATTCAAACCAGGGAGACTTTTGCTGTGAGGTGACAGTGTTAAACGCTGCACCACTGCACAACCCGTAGCTAAGAGGTAGCAATTGAAACTAACTTGTGTTGCTAATTTATTTGATTTTAAGTTACATTATCAAAGTTAAGCTTTTGAGTAATCAATATTTGAAGGTGCTTTACCATTATCACAAATCTGAGATGAGCATGGCACACAGTACAGACTGTTGTTCATTACATTACTAAGTGGTTACAAAAACTACGCCTGATGTGGTGATCCAAGTGAAAAGTGTCACTTCATTCTCCTGTTGAAACAACGTTGCATGTAATTATAGCTTTTAACTAATAAAAGCACTGTACCTCAGTCAATTCAGCCAAACAAGTTCCACTCTAATCCTTGAGGCGAACTTGTTGATTCCATGCTACAAACCTACTTTACAAAGGCAAGGTCTATATATATATATATATATATATATATATATATATATATATATATATATATATATGTGTGTGTGTGTGTGTGTGTGTGTGTGTGTGTGTGTAGAATCATTAAGAGAAGGTTAAAAAAGATTGGAAAGGGAGATTGGATAAGAAATTCACAAAAAAAAAACAAAAAAAAAAAAAAACAAACAATGGGAGGATGTAGACATGCCTCCCAAATATGCAACAAAATCTAGACAATTTAGGATTTTTGCCTTGAAATGTTTACCTAGATACTTAAATGAGCTACATAATGTGTGAGGGAGAAAAATTGGGTAGATTATAAGTGATTGCTTGCAACTAGGATTGTGTTGGTGTGGTTTGTTTTCATTTATATACATGCATGATTGCCTGTAGGACTGCGGTGGTGGTGCTGCAGTAGCGTTGTCGCCTCACAGTTAGACGTTGCCCATTCGGTTCTCAGTTAGAGAGTCTTCTGTGTGGCAATATGCGAGAATGAAGGTTGTCCATTAGGCCCAGCAAGCCAGCACGTAAAACTCTACTGCCATTCATTAGCGGACCGGAGATCCGCTGTGGCGACCCCTAACTGGGAAAAGTCGAAAGACACAGACAAACAAACAACCATGCATGATTGCCTGTATAGTAACTGATGGTTTAATAAAGATGTTTCTTGTTTAAAAAAGGCAGGAGTTGAATAATTTATGTAATATTGCTTAGGATATATGGCAAAAGATGTGAAATATAATGTTTGTTATGTTACTACAGTCTGATTACGTTTATATGAACTTAAATTTGCATGTCACAAGTGATAATTCATTAAAGGTGTTTGAAAAAAAATATTTGTGTGTGTGTGTGTGTGTGTGTGTGTGTGTGTGTGTGTGTGTGTGTGTGTGTGTGTGTGTGTGTGTGAAAGAAAATAATCCAGAAGTCATTTCCTTTGCGCACAATATGGTCAGTAACTTCATATGTTCTATTATGAATGTCTGATATTAGGTATTCAATATGTACAACAAATGTGTCACATATTTACTGTGACTGTTCTCATGAATTCAGGTCCAACAGTGGAATTTATGAAAGCCTAGGGCTGTTAGCTTCCTAATAAAGTTAAAAAAGAGTTATCTCCTTCATGTTTTCATTCAAACATGCATCATCTACCTCTTTCACCAATATGGAGGAACAAGTGCATCACATTAACTCAAAACAGTAAAAATATTCCAGAACAAAGTAAAACTGCTATGAGATAATAAAGGACAAATTATACCATTCAACTCCCTTTGCACTAAATCCAGCATGGAAGGCAAACCTTTATCTAATGTAATATATTAAAATAAAGCCAATTATGACAGAGCTGAGACTCATAAACTCATTTCACACTGAGCTAATCAGAGGAAGGGCACTGAGCAAACCCTGATCTGCAATATATAACATTAAGTATCCTGTTTTTTGCTTATTTTTACAAGTTATTTATAGCACTTTTATTGTCTGCTGCATAATTTTCTGGCTAGTTTCACTATTTGTGAGGAATTAACTGGAAATTTTTTACATTTGTTAAGCACCTGTTTGGGTTTGTCTGTTCTGATTTCCTGCCAAGGAGCGTATCATATAACTTATTTGTTTGCAGTTAAAAGCATTCTCTAGAGTCTCCTTGCTCTGTTATCTCTTTAAAACTTTAATTTAAAGGCCCACTGCTGCTTTTCTGCTGTGATAAACATTTCTGCATTTTTTTTCTACCTAAGTAGTATGGGTAGTTGTAACATTGTTCATTTTCAGGCTTGTGTTTTGGGCCTAGTTGTTTGTTTGTAGAGGCTGTGTGTCTGAGCACTTGTTCCAGGCCTTCTTAGTTTAGCTAAAGCCATTCTTGCATTTCAGTGAGAAGGGAGTGTTTATGGTCATTGGCTGATTGGGGTTGCATGGACTACGGCTTGGAGTAAACACCTCATTGGTTCTTTCAAGCTTTTTTAAAAGTTGTTTCAGGTTTCAACTTTCTGTTACTTAAGAAGTTAACTTGTGAGTGTTTCTGACATTTCACACTGAGCAAATTGGAGGAAGGGCACTGAGCAAACATTGATCTGCTATATATAACGTTAAGTATCCTGTTTTGTCCTTATTTTTACAAGTTATTTATCGCACTTTTATTGTCTGCTGCCTACATTTCTAGCTAGTTTCACTGTGTGTGAAGTATTAACTGGAAATTTACTACATTTGTTAAGCACCTGTTTGGGTTTGTTTGTTCTGATTTTTGTCTCCCACCCAACCTTACTATTGGTATCCTGTTCTTATACTTGGTGGCTTTGCAGTTGCCCACCCCTACTGTAAATTTGATCTGGGACACTCCTCCCAGTTTAGTATCATCACCTCATTCTACATAATACAGGGAGAACATTTGAGAAGGCCAACCCATTTAGTTCTTAACCTTGAGTTATCTTCTACTCCTCCTTACTCCCTTTCCACTTTACAAAAAAAAAATTCTAAGTTTGTTTCCTGCCTTTTCTGTATGTAGTCAAGTCCATATACAGATTTGATGTATCCAGGACTATTTGTAAGCTTCTGAGCCCCTGCCACTTAGCTAGGGTTAAACTATTCACAGCGCCATAAAGTCTGATCTTCAAATTTTCCCATAGAACAAGCCAGTTTTTTAGTTTTAGCACTCAAATCTTTAAGCTCAGCACTTGTTCAGAACTTGTTATAAGAACTAAATAAGCTGCAAATTACTATCCTCACTTGTCTAGTGGAAAACAGGTTTTAATACTTAAGAAATAAGCACCTATCCAAGCATGTCTGAAGGTCAGACCCTGGTGTTTTCTCCTGTCTACCTGATGAATCTGGGCATCTTGGGGCAATGCAGCAATTGCCTCATGTCCACAAACAACCATCTCCTCCTACCACCCAACACTACAACCTGTGAGAGATGCACTTATATAGCCAAACTGGAAGCAAAGCTCTCTTCACGTAAGACTGGACAAGACAGTCAAGAAGAGAGGGTAAACACTTGCACCACACCACACTCATCAGATAGTCCTTCAAAACCTTTACCACCAAAACACACATATAGAAACACAAAACACACACCTATATTTGTAAAGGCTCTCAACAAAAATCTGCCCAAGCAACAGGGACCTCCAAAGCAGAAACACAAGCAACCTCCACACCCCAACACAACCCAAATGACACATAGCTCACAAACCCAGTGTGCTACTCAACCACAGCCCATAAGGCATAAAAGCATACCCAACAATCTAGTCATAGGTGACTCTATAGTCAGGCACACTGCTGTACCACTCTCCCGGCTAAAGAAAGAGAAAGTTTTTGTCAGCTGCCTGTCGGGTGCCAGGAACCACCACATAATGTACACACTCAGGTCACTCCACAACAAGTACAAATATGACTCTGTCATTGTCCATGTTGGTGTGAATGACCTGAGACATACCTCCTTGGTAGCCCAGTTAGGTATGACCCTAGCCCTGAGTAGCATCCTGCCATCTCCCAGAATGATACCACAGTACAAGGACAAAATGATTGACTTCAACAATTGGCTAAGCTACTGGTGTCATTCTAAGGGGATCCAGTATCTGTCTGTCTGGGATGACATGATCGACAGACCATGATGCTTTGCCAGAGATGGTCTGCACCTGTCACCCTTGGGATTCCGGATACTGGCTAATACTCTTGCCACCCCTATAGTGCCTTTTTTAGGCAAGGTTCAAATAACCAATTCACCACCATAACAGGTACAAGCAAGCAAAATCTGGGGGTAATGCTACTCAATACGAGAAGTCTAAACCTCAAAATGCACTCATTCGAGGCACTCCTTAAAATGGAGGACATTAACATCTGTGCAGTGACAGAGACTTGGTTCAAGGCTCCAGAGAGCACCCCTGCATTACTAGGCTATAATTCATACCACACCTTTTGGCCACCTAACGTGGACTGAAACACTAAAGGCAGAGGTGTGTCCATAATCATTAAGGATATCCACACCTCCAGGCTAGTTGCTCAGCATAATGCATCTGAGATTATCCAAGTAAAACTAACTCTGGCCAAGACCGCAATCCAAATTGTAGCTTTCTACAGACCCCCCTCCATGCCCCAGGATTCCCACTCCTCATTTTTGATACACTGGAAAATATTAGGGTACAACCTAATGCCCTAATAATGGGCGATTTCAACTACCCCACCATTAACTGGGAGAACTACTCATGTACCAACTCTTTTGCTCAACATTTTCTGGAATTCATAAATTCCAACACCTTCGATCAACTTATTCACACCCCCACCAGGGCCAGCCATATCCTAGACCTGGTCATTACCAACATGGGCAACCAGTGTTCCACACCAGAGGTCAATATCTCACTGGTATCATCCGAATACAAGCTAATCACCCTAGACATCCACATCTCACTCCCACCCCCCATTAGGGCAACCACCGTAAAAAAAATTCTCCATAGCCAACTTCATTCTTCTTAAGGCAGAAGTGGCAAACTTCACGACACCCATGCAGATGGACAATAGAGGTGCAACTGCTGAATCCTGCACAAATGCACTTTATAAGCACTTACATGAGTGCATGGATCGTGCAATTCCTAACAGAACCAAGATGCTATCCTCCAAAAAAAGGAAGCCAATCTGGTGGTCCCATGCCATAAACAATCTCTTCAATAAAAGAAAGAAACTGTTGCAAAAAAGAGTAAAATCCCATTATTGGAGGAACACCCTGGTCAGCCTCAGTAAGAAGCTGAGATCCCTCATAAAATCCTCCAAAGCTAGTTATGAAAACAAAATCACCACTGATTCTAAAGACAACCACAAAGCATTCTATAGTTATGTCAAGAATCTCAATGGCAACACTCAGATCTGCTTTGAGTTACAGCACAATGGCACTAAATATACAGAACCAACTGAAATTGCCAACATCCTAGCAGACATGTTCAGTGCTAAATTTACCCCACTCTCACCCTCCTAAATGGCCCATCTCTATACTGGAAGAATGCAAAATCCCTGTAATCATGGCTGCATAGGTAAAAAACACACTCTCCAAAGCCAAGAACACAGCATCCATGGGACATGACAACATCCCAGGCTGCATTCTACATGAACTACAGAATGAACTGGCACCCCACCTAAGTACCATGTTCAATCATAGCCTCACCTCAGGCTTTGTGCCCAGTGAATGGCGCATAGCAATGGTTATTCCACTCCACAAAGGGGGAGCCACCACAGACTCTGGTAACTACTGCCCCATTAGCCTGACAAGCCTGATCTGCAAGGCTATGGAACATATCATCATGGAACTTATAAACAATAACATTGGTAATCTACAAATTCTGAACCCCACCCAGTTCGGGTTTGGAAAAGGCAGATCATGTCTCCTAAACCTAATACACTTCTTTGAAGTGGTCATCAAAGCTGTAGATGAGGGTAAGGTGGTTCACACAGCCTATCTAGATCTTGCCAAGGCTTTCGACATCACCCCCCCACTCTGGAATTATAGATAAACTCACTAAACTAGGTATAAATCCCTATGTCACAAGATGGGCTGTCAACTGGCTCACTGACAGAACCCTCACTGTGAAAGTAGCAGACTCCAAATTCGACTTCAGACCAGTGACAAGTGGTGTACCACAGGGTTCAGTCCTGGGTCCTCTCCTGCTTGGTATCTACTTCTCAGAAGTTCAGGCTAACACAGAAGGTCTTTGGCTAATGAAGTTCGCAGATGACTGCAAATTAGGATCCATAATCAAAACTCCTAACCATACCTCTCAACCATACCACATTACTCGTTTTTTACCAAGTTTTGGGGTAGAAATGAAGGGGTGCCACGATTCCCAAGTGGCACCCCTTCATTTCTGATTTTTTTCGTTGGGTTTCTGAAATATTTCAAATATTGCGCCATCGGAGCTGATGTCATCACATGCGTGATGATGTCAACTCCATCAGAGCTATCAGCCAGTCGGAATTGAGCTCCTTGAGCTCACATCATCATTTCTGGCATATTATCAGCATTTGGAGCATGTGAGCGGGAAATATTATCAGCATTTGGCCAGGAAAGCACTCGCATTCTTATTTTTCTTAGCAGCAGCATTTTCAGGCTGGGAAAGCACTCGCGTTGCACTTGGAGTTAGTAGCAGCAGCATTTTATCAGATGACTGGCCGGGAATTAAAGTGTTGGATTTATATACATGTTAACAGCGCTCATAGTGAATTATCATTGGGGAACCATTTTTGGACTCGGTAAGGTGTGTGTCTGTCTGTATAAAACTAGTTACTGAATATTTTTGCTGACAAATAAACAGAGTTCAGGCTACTATTCCAATGTAAATTAATTCACCATTTAGGTAGGTTCTTTTATATTACAGCACATAAATCATTATTTACAAAAAACAGTAGTTCTCTTCTCATTTCCAGCTATCGGAGCAATAAACCAGGTTCGTCTTTCACTCAGTAATAAGTCCAAGTGTCCTCTCTCTCACGGGTCTGGTTGCTTCATTCATTGGAAAACCCATTGTCTTCCATCTTCTTTATACTAAATGCAACATATGAAGTGTTCTGCAGTCTTACGACTGATCAAAAGGTGCACTAGAACAATATACTTATATCACCTTGTGTTGAGCTGTCCCTCTTTACCGCTAGCATGTTTGATTGCTTCTAGGTTCATCTCTTTAAAGAGACTTTCTGTCATTATTTTGTCTGTCCCTTCTAGGCGGGCATATTTAAAGTGACCAGGCACCACTATGGCAGTGGCAAATACCCCCTACCTGCAAAGAATCATTGGTTTGAGCTGCAGCTGATAGACTGATTGCCTTGGGCAGATTGTTTACTTTCATGAGACTGTGGCCTGGCTGATACAATATCTTAAAGCTAACAGATTGGAGGATCAGTACAAAGTAAGAGATCTTTGGATCGGTATCCTTCTTTTAGAATAACAATTAAAGAAGGCATGATCTATAATCAGGCAAAAGGCTTCCCCAAAAGGTATTACTTCAGCATTTAATGGCCAAATACTTTTTTTTTGTTTTTCCCTATTTCCAGAACCTGAAGTATGAAGTAAAAACTGGAAGCCACAGAAAGCCAGGATTACCAGTAATCCACAAATGTTTATTAATAAACCACAGGCTAAGCGCTTTCGTCTTGTAAAAAAGATATCTTCAGAACCTGACTTTACAAAAGCAGTGCAAGTTCAAATACTGTTACAAATCAAAGTAAAAAAGACACACCCTCACTCAGACATCTCTCAAGATCAATCATGTGATCCCACAACTTAGAACATTAAAGACACATTACACCACATTTTTTTATTAAAACCACAATTTCCTTACATTAATATATATTCTTTAAAACACAGCCCTATGTGTACCTTTACGCTATTTAAATAATTTTATTTTTTTTATGTTTTTTCATATGTTTTTTTCATATGTTTTTCATATTTTTTTTATGCTTCATTTTTTTATATTTTATTCGATCTTAATTTTAATTTGCTAGGTATGGAGATGTTTTCATTTAGTCCTGGCTAGGTTGTTGCATCAAACCTAAGCTGCCACGACATCTCTTGGTGCAGCAGTTTGTTTTTCCAGTCACCTGGAAGCACTTGTAGTGATATCTGGTCAACAACAAAAAATGTAACTTTAGTAAAATTGCTACAGGACATCAAGTGCTGTGCAAGTGCACTTTTGTTGTCTCCTTTTGATATACTATGTAAGTATATAAGTGATAAACTCTCTTGTTCAGTGCATTGTTGTTTTTTCCAATATAAAAAGCCTGACAAGATGAGCATACTGCAAAATATATAATTCTTTCTGAAGTGCAGTTGTATTTGCCATCTTTCGCATATCTAACTATTCTGTCTTTGAGATACCCCTGATAATAAGAATTAATATAACAACATTGATTACATCTACCACACTTTCTAGTTGCAGGAAACACTCTGTCATGTTGCACTGGATTTCTTTCTAGAATGGTTTTAAGATTACTTCTCTTTTTGTATGTAAATGTGGGGGACCTACTACCTAGTTTTTTGGTGCTCTCATCACAGTTTAATATGTGCCGTTTTTTGAAAATAATGTATTCAATATTTTTAACATCCATTGAGTAGTGTACCACCATATTTGTAGCCATAGAAAAACTGGGTTGCGTGTCTTGGACATTAATACCTTAGTGAACCCAAATTTAATAATGGGTCTGTAAATAGTGGATTGCTCACTTAACACAGATCTCACTGTATTGTCCAGCAACTCACTAGGATAATCACATTCTAAGAATGTGCCCTTAATCAAGGCAAATTCATCTACACACTTTGCATCATCAGATGTTAATCTTGATGCTCTAATATATTGGGTTTTTACTATTCCCCTCTTTTGATAATAGGGGTGGCAGCTTGAAAAAAATAGATAGGTGTTACAGTGTGTAGGTTGTCTATAAATCCTGGCTTCAAACCCCCCCTCATCGAGTCTTGTAACTGTAATATCCAAGTAATCAATATTGGTCTGTTCAATTCGATGAGTGAACTGTAAGAAATCTGTAGTAGCTTCCATCTGCCCCAGAAATATATAGAATTCATCAAGATTACCATGCCATAAAATAAACAAATTGTCCAAGTATCTGAAATATGCCTTGCATAGCTTAAACAGTGGTAATAAAAAGACAACATTCAACTCCAATTTAAGAAGCACTCTATTTGCAAATGTCGGTGCGCAGTTTGCACCCATCGCAACCCAGGAACATTGTTTGTAAAATTCATTGCGAAAACACAAAAAAGTTATTGGTTAAAACAATGTCCATGAATTCAAGAATCAGCATAGCATCATTCTCAGATAAACCACTGTGTCTCTTTACTATATCATCAAACCAGGTTAATCCTTGTTCGTGGGGTATAACTGAAAATAAATTCTTGATATCACATGTTATTAAAATACAGTTAGTGCTATTAAAACTGCATAGTTTATCTAAAACGTCCCAAGAATCTTGAATAATGAGTTCAAAGGGCAAAAACATGCGCTTATGTTTGGCATGAATAAATTTTGCCAAAGGCTCTGTGATGGAGCCCGCTGATGCCACTATTGGTCATAACGGTGGATCACACATGTTTGAGTGTAATTTAGGTATTCCAAAGATCCTTGGGATAATAGGTTCTTTCACCATTAAAAAGTTGGGCAAATCCATCAAAATATGGTGGAACAACAAAAGTTCATCAAGCACAACCCGAATGCCTCTATACGTGATATTTATTTTGTTTAAGGATACACTGCTGCAAACATTAGTGTCATTAAGTAATTTCAACATCCTACCTTGATAGTTCAAGTTATACATAAAAATTAGTCCACCTTCTTTGTCCGAACGCATGCACCTAATGTTTCTGTCCTGGGTAATAGCTGTTAATACGGATTTCTCCTGCGAGGACAAATTAAAAAACTTGCCTGTTGTTTTTACTTTGTAATTTGTCTCTAATGTCCCATTCACACACTCGTTCAAAAGTCTGAACTATTGGGTGCAGGGGGTTGATTAGCAGTGCTTCTAAGTTTAAACTCAGCCTGGTGAGCTCTTCTTACGTTCCCACCATATAACATATTTAAACTGCCTGGTAAACATTTTGAGGTCAACCAGGGTGTGTTCAATACTTGCTCTATTGGACGGCACAAAATTGAAGCCCTTTAGGAACAATTGATGATGGATAGGTTCTATAGGCAATTCTGTAAAAGTATAAATTTTAAATTGTTTGAAACATGTTATTTTAACAGTACCTGTAGAATCAGATTGTGTTGTTTCCATCATCACCTCCTTTTCTGTTGGTATTTGTTGTTGCATTGTTGTTGTTGCTGGTATGCCCTCGCCCCTTCCCATCTTGGTGGCACAAACTTGCCTGCTGTTTCTGTTTGCCTCGACTGGTTGGATATACGCTCCAACCCCCTCGGTGGAGTGTGGTCTAAAGGGACCGGAGCTTGTTGGAGTATTTGCTGCTCCCTTTCTTGGTTCCAGTAATAAACATTTGTAGTTCCTGGTGGGCCGTTGAGTTTGGGATACACTGTTTTGTTAAGAAAATCGTTGTCATCATGTGTCAGTTTTTTCATTTTTCTGTCCCTCAAAGAAATAATTTTGTGCTCCACCCTTTGGTAGCTGGCATCATAGTCATTTTTGTGTAGTGGATATAATAAATCCTCGGTGATAGAAGAGACTAGTGACTGCACAGACTCTTTAAACTCCTTCAAATGCCATTCATTCTCCATGATAATAATTCATATTAAATCAAGGCCAGTGCAGTCAAACAATTCTAGTAGTTCCATATGAAGCACACTATCTTGCACAACCCCTTGGGGGTATTTCCGTACACGAAGACCTTTTGGCACGTGTCCCCTTCAAATACTTTCTACCAGAAAAGTGTTGTCTAACTGCACTGTTTTATACTTGAACAACTGTTTTTCAATAGCAGAAATTTGCTAGATTAATGTAAAATGTTCTGTGCTGTTACTTGTCCTGTTTGCACTGTTCTCCAAGTTTGTAGTCATATCCAGCCAACTGTTCAGTTGAGAACTGGTTGAAAAGTCTCTTCCACATTTGAATGAACATCCTGCCTGTTTCTCAAATTAGTCAGCTCATGACAAACCAGACTGGTGACTTGTTGAGTAATTTTTTGTTTAATTTGTTGAATAAGCAAGGTAAGATCGACATCACCAGAGATGGTGTTGCCAATATCAAGAAATATATCCTGGGATCCATCTGCAGCCATGTTGTTGTTTTCGGAAACACAAGAACTCAATACCAAACACAAAACACACAAATTCCCATCAAAAATAAAATATGAAGTAAAAACTGGAAGCCACAAAAAGCCAGGACAACCAGTAATCCACAAACATTTATTGATAAACCACAGTCTAAGCGCTTTCATCTTGTAAAAAATACATCTTCAGAACCTGACTTTACAAAAGCAGTGTGACTTCAAATACTGTTACAAATCAAAGTAAAAAAGACACACTCTCACTCACACATCTCTCAGGATCAATCATGTGATCCCACAAATTAGAACATTAAGGACACATTATACCACATTTTTTATATTAAAAACCACACTTTCTTTACACTAATATATATTCTTTAAGACACAGTCCTATGTGTACCTTTATGCTATTTAAATCGTTTTATATATTTTTATATTTTATTTGATCTTAATTTTAATTCGCTAGCTATGGAGATGTTTTCATTCAGTCCTGGCAAGATTGTTGCATCAAACCTAAGCTGCCACAACATCTCTTGGTGCAGCAGTTTGTTTTTCCAGTCACCTGGAAACACTTGTAGTGATATTTGATCAACAACAAAAAATGTAAATTTAGTAAAATTGCTACAGGACATCAAGTGCTGTGCAAGTGCGCTTTTGCTGTCTCCTTTTGATATACTATGTATAAACTCTCTTGTTCAGTGCACTGTTGGTTGTGGGATCACAATTTTTGATCCTAAAAGATGTGTGAGTGAGGGTGTGTCTTTTTTACTTTGATTTGTAACAGTATTTGAACTCACACTGCTTTTGTAAAGTCAGGTTCTGAAGAGGTCTTTTTTACAAGACGAAAGCGCTTAGCCTGTGGTTTATCAATAAACGTTTGTGGATTACTGGTTATCCCGGCTTTCTGTGACTTCCAGTTTTTATTTCATATTTTATTTTTGACTGGAGTTGGTGTGTTTCATGTTTGGTATTTATTTCCAGAACCTGAGATAAAACTGCTATTTTGCTCTATGCATAATAGAAAATGTTTTCAAAAATTCAGGAGCTGCAAGTATGGGCTCTGAACACAGCATATCCTTTATCTGTTTAAAGGCTTATTTTGCTACTTTCATCCACTTTGCATTCAGGGGAGCTTTACCTTTTGTCAGGTCTGCTGTAAGCAAGCAATACTGTCAAAATCTGGAACAAAATTCCAGTAACAGTCATCCAAGCTAAAAAAAAAAGTCTTTATATGCATTTATGTTGCTGTGAACAAGTTTTGCATTACTTCTACTTTTTCATTTTGCAATTTCACAAGCTCTATTCCTACCACATTGCCAAAACAGAGGGCTTCTGGCATATCATCCCTAGCTGTCATTTTGTTTGATTAGACATCACTCTGCTTTACCTGGTAGGTTTATAACAGCTTGGAATTTTGGAAAATGGTTCTTTTCCCAGTCTTTAGAAAATATTATGTTACCATTCAGGTCTGCTGCATATCTTGTATTTGATCTAAGATTTTTGTGCATCTATCTCTGAAATGTTGCAGGCCTTCTATGGAAAAAAGATAAGGCAGAATTTTATAAGATAAGACCCCAATGTGTGTGGAAAAAAAAATTCCTATGTCTCTGGGCTAGTAGGATTTGCCAAGATCTTTCATTTAAGTATAAAGTGGATAGAAACCTAGACTTGCTAAGTTTATCAATGCAACTTTCAAATTACCTTTCACATCTGGAAATTGCTCATGGAATGATTTATCACCCTGGTAAATTCCCATCCTTGAAAAATATGCTTAATTGAAACCACACTCTGTGTGTGTGTGTGTGTGTGTGTGTGTGTGTGTGTGTGTATGTGTGTGTGTGTGTGTGTGTGTGTGTGTGTGTGTGTGTGTGAAAATGCCCCCCCCCCATGTAATACACCTGGTGGCTAGAGGTTTTCAGGCTCAAACTCTGTACTTTTGGTACAGGGTAAAAAGAGCCTAAACTCCCTAGCCACCACCATTTCTGAGCTCTGTCTAGATTTGTTTGTGCTAAGAGTTGAGAGCTATGATGAGTGAGAAGTAAGAACAGAATTTGTATTCCCTCATTACTGGCATTGTTTGTCCAGTTTTTTGTGCTAAGAGGTTGAGAGCTATGGTGAGAAGTGAGAACTGAATTCAATAATGATAGCCATTAAGTTTCAGGCTTCCTTTTTTTAGGAAACTGCTGATTTGGCATAGTGGTATGTTGCTCTGTAGTGCATAGGGTGCGAGTTTTAATGCCAAGTCTATTTTCATTGTGAGACAGTATTGCTTTGTTTAGTGGATGTCTGTTAGTGTTTTGTGCAATGGTGTGCTGCAAAATGTAAAAATAAAAGCCAAATAATCATTGTAGATGTAAAGCAATATGCACACATAAGTGTTTATGGTAAATGGAGAGAAATTGCCAGGTAATGGGACATTGGAATGGCTGCAGGGGACTCTGGTCCAATGCCATATTTTGGCTGTCTGTTCTTCAGTTTGCGTTTGAAAGTTGGTATCCCACAATTCCACTGGAGTGGGTGTGGTTACATAATTATGTATGCAAATTAGAGGTTAATCAGCGTACAGATTTGTACCTATTTTTCATGGGCCTTGTCCAGACTTTTGATGTTTCCAGGTTGACAGGTATGATCCTAATGATGTGGACATCCTACAAAAGGGCCTCACTGAGACAGATGCCTGGTGTCAAAGCCATGGCCTCAAGCACAATACGAAAAAAGTGCATTGTCATTCCTTTTGGTAAAAACTCTATAACCATGAACTACCACATACACAGTAGTCTACTTAACACCGAAAGTGTGATAAGAGACCTTGGGACACAGGTGGACAGTAGTCTCTCCTTTGATAATCACATTGTCACAGTAGCCAGGAAATCCTTCTATGTGGCATACCTCATCACAAAAGGTTTCTCATCCAGGAAAAAAGAGGTAATTGTTCCCTTCTACTCGTCACTCATTAGACCCATTGTACAGTACAATGCCCCTTTTGGTATGTACCTCACAAGACATCTACAACTACTAGAAAGGCCACAGAAATCCCTCATAAAGAGGATTACCAGCCTCAAACAGATGCCTGATGCAGACTGTCTAAAAAAACTCCAGCTTTACTCTTTCGCATATCCCCTATTCAGAGGTGATCTCTGCCTAACATACAAAGCTATGTCAAACCCAGAGCTGTTGGACATGCTCCGCTTAAAGAAATCCCAATCCCTCTGAGCTACATGCTCTATGGACCTAAACCTTGTCACCACAATAAACAGAACATGCTGTATGGATAGATTCTTGTCCCAGAGATTTCCCATACTCTGTAACAAACTACCTATCTATATCAAACAAAGCTCTTCACTAGCACTCTTCAAGAAAAATCTTGATGATTGGATGGGAGATAGGAAATTTAAACCCTGGGATCACTTCTGTGGCTCTGCTTGACAGGGGCACAGGAAATTTTTTTTTGGGGTGGCAAAAGCCAGGGTACCTTTTTGGCTAGACTTATATAGGCCCTAGGGCCAATAGCCTAGTACCTACCTATGAACCTATGAACCTATGGAATGGAACATCCTCACTCACATGACAATGAATAATATGTACTGTACAAACCTCACCTCTTCTATACATTCTATCTACTCCTACAACCCACTATTTATACACACTGCCTACTGTTATCTGTACAGGCTAATAATACTTCCTGGCAGTCAGCTCATTTAGATTATCTGGCTCACCATGTGAAAATAAATAAAATAAGAAAGAAACAAAGAAAGAAACAAAGAAAGAAAGAAAGAAAAAGAAAGAAAGGTAAGTGTTGAAAAAATATGTACAGAACTTTCGAGCTATATTTAGAAAAAACATCTCCTTATCTTAAAGGACCATGGATTCTGGGCAGGTCACAGTACAATAATGGCACTTTGATGTATAACTGATGACATTCTCCTCAATATGGACAAAGGAAACTTGAAATGAGCAATATTTGTTGACTGACAAAACCCTTTGAAGTAATCCACCACCAGATCCTCATCTATCTCTTTACAACACAGGCATTAGTAACACCTCCTTCACCTGGTTCCAAGAGTTCTTGTTATACAGATTATTCAAAGTTAAATGAGGTTCTTTGTTCTCTCAGTCCAGATGTCCTTCAATGAGAATTCCCAGGGTTCAATAATAGCTCCTTTTCTTCTTTGTTTTCATCAATCATCTCCATCATGACCTTCCTACTCTATAGTTCATCCTCTGTGTTGATAAAATGGTCATCTTTAGGCCTAACCATAGCCACCCTTCAATTAGAACATAAATACAATAACTCCTTCAACTTCTAGCTCATTAAGCAGAAACTAATACTTAACCACACAAAAGCAAGAAATATGTAATTTGGCACCACCCAAAGCATAAAAAAATCACTAAAGTCATGCAATATAATTATCCTTTCAGGCACACCAATAGAAACAACCAATTCCATCAGATACCTTATTTTTTAGCTAGAGAAGTCACTAATGTTCCATATCCATATGAGAAATCAAGGGAAAAAGTTAACTCATGCCTCTTCTGGGTAGGAAAATTTCTGCCTACTTATTCAACCCAGCTAGTGCAGCTTTAGGCAAAATAATATTTCTGGCACAATTTAAATATGGACTACCCATAATAGAAAAAAGCCTTTAAGAAAAACCTCTTCACACAACAGATTATCTAAAATGAAATCTGTCAGTATATCACTAACTTACTCTCTCATGAGTGTCATTGCATCACCCTCAGAAAAGCCAAATGGTTCCCAGTGCAGCAAAGAGTAGATCAGCTACTAGGTTCTCTCATCTTCAAACTTCTCCAGCCCAACTCCTTACCACCACTAGCTCCCAAACTTTATTTCAGAATCACACATTATAACCTCAGACATCTCTCTCCCAAACATCTATCTGACATCAACATCCACAGAACAGGCTACAATGCATTGGCCAGTCCTTTTTCCATTCTCGCTCCTAAACTACCGGACCTCACTACTCCTACCTAAAGGAGTTAAAAATCAATCTTCTCCACCTTTACAACTGAACTTAAAAATATCTCTATACTAAATCAAACTATTCTTGCCACACAGCAGGTTATCTCACACACGGTCCTCCCAGACTCTAGTCATACTCCTTCTCAGCAAATAACACCTCTTATCTCTAGCACCTCCATCCTCTGCTGCTGTGACTCTTATTACCTCACAGCATGCTCACCATGATGTAAATCTGAAATATAAGCATGCAAAATTATAAAATGCACAGTTCTATCACAATTGTTACCACATCTGTTAATTGCTACTGCATAGTGTTTGTTGAGAGAGACAGAGAGAGAGAGAGAGAGAGAGAGTTACCTTGTCTTCTGTTTACAATATGTTTTGCTCACTGCCTCACTGTTACACTTTTTTGTCTTCATAATATGTTTCACCCAGCATCATCTACAAACAATCAGTTCTGATTAGTGTCATATCCTGGTATACAAATGTAAAAAATGAATAAATAAATAATATAAAACAAAATATAATGTTTAGCAAGGTAACAGTCAACTCAAATTTGAGTATGTTATTAACCAGATTAGGTAATAACCTTGCAGATGATACAGTCTACTTGGACTTTGCAAAGGTATTTGATTTATTCCCACACAATGTTATCTTAACCAGTCTAAAATGGATCCACATGTGGTGATCTGGGCAGCTAACATTTTGCAAAAAAGGAAATGTAAGGTAAAAATTAAGAAGTGCATCTCTGATTATAAATGTGTCAATATAGGATCTCTCTTGGGACTGTCCATCTTCAAAGAGTATTTGAATCACCAAGTTTACAGACAATATCAAGAATGGTAGTATAATTACTAACACTGATGATCATAGTTCTTCCCAAAGATATTTGTTTAAGTGGGCCTTTTCCTAGGGTATGAGGTTCAATGTCAAAAAATACATGGCATTATGCCATGGGTTACCAAATTATTTGTAACCATATGCCTTAGATAACAAATTGATCTCCAAAGCTGACCCGAGAAAACAGTGGAGGATATTGGCAGATCCTGATTTAAAATTTGACGAGCATGTTAAGTTAATTGTTAAAAGGTATCATGGTTTGAGCAGAAACATTCTGCATAGAATCACCAGAAGACACAAAAAGAGTCCCAATTCCCTTATTATTATGAAGATATGGCATATTATTGAATACTTTTGGTTATTCTGTGTGTTCAAGGCATTACACCTAAAGAAACTTAAATGTATTCAGAGAAAATCACTGAGCAAATTATATAAGCAAGGCATTTAACATACAGAAAAAAAGATTATAAATCATTTCTCTCTATTCCATTGGGCATAGATTATTAATAGGAGACTTTATTTTAATTTTCAAATGTCTTAAGGACTTCATTATGGCTTCTGGTGGGTGTTCAATTTTATAAACCATAGTGTAAAAACAAAAAATAATTTAGTGATTGATTTATCCTTTTCAAACACATTAATCAAATGCTCATTTTTTTCTTCAATGAGTTGGTAGGCTATGGAATTTGTTACCACCGTTTATAAGCACTGCTGTGAGTTACTAGAAACTTTGAAGACATTACTTGAAGGTTGGTTTTGAAACTATATATTT
The DNA here is from genome assembly GCF_019279795.1 of Protopterus annectens. Taxonomy (NCBI): domain Eukaryota; kingdom Metazoa; phylum Chordata; order Ceratodontiformes; family Protopteridae; genus Protopterus; species Protopterus annectens. The sequence goes on from NC_056748.1 coordinate 103,884,852, forward strand.
ACTTTGAGGTTATTAATTACATAATCTCTTAAGTGACCTGTATAGCCCTGAGTTTGTATCCCTTATCTTGAATAATGAATCTTGAATAACTTTTTAGATGATTTTTCATTTATATAAATGACTAGACTTTAAATATGTTATTATTCTTAGTGTATAATAGTTGTTATAAGTTCATAATTGCTAACACAGTGTTCAGTTCAAAGGCAAACAAGGAACACCAATTCATTTGCATATGGTTAATACACTTTGTAGTTGTTAGTGCAAAATGTGCACTTAAATTTAGATTTACATATCTGGGTACTAAAATTCATGTTATTGCTCTTAGAGAAAATTTACATATTAAAAAGTGCTTTTAAAACTGGGTCAAGAAAAATGTTAAACACAATTATTAACCTTCCTTGAAAATATCTATAGCAAGCACAGTTTAACTTTGAATATTGGCATCTACTCTCATAGTCAATATCCTTGACTAAGACAATACATTTATTAAATTGTCTCTGCACATTTGCTAATATGTGCAATTGCCCTTGGTTATACATACAGAACACATTATTATATTCTAAAACTGGTCATATATATATATATATATATATATATATATATATATATAGGATGTAATACTGTAATAAGGCAGATCTCATCTCTTGTTGTGAGACATCTTAAAATATAACACATTTTACTAGTAGCTTTGGCACTAATTGATTCTGCATGATTTGTGAAAGACGAATCAGAAGTAACTGCAATACCTTGATCCTTATACTATTGTACATCTATAAGTAGAGCTGATGATAAGTAGATACAATTGTTGCTGATTTTGATACTGAGATACATAACATTACTTTTCTCAGTGCTGAACTGTAACCTATAAATGAAGCTCAGTCATCTAGTGACTGCATGTGTATATTTAATACCTCATAATATCTTTCATTTTGTAAGATGAAGCATATATTACAATCATCAGTATACTTACAAAGCCAGAAAACTTTAGTTTTACATATTGTAGCAAATACCACATGGAAAAGTACTGAACCCAAGACAGAACTTGAGCAACTCCTGAAATGTCCATTAACATGCCCAACATTATATTTACTTAAATTTCCCATACTGAGTTCTGTTTATTAACTATTCCATGAGCTATCTTTTATAAAATAGCTTGCGTTACTTCTTAATAAGCAATTACATAGTACCAGGAATTGTAACTTATCAAAATCATTGAATAAATCTAAAAGTATTACTCCTGATGATATTCCTAACTTTAATGCTTCTGCTATGGGGCCATAAAAATTAAACAACTTGCTAAGTGTAGACTTTCTCTTCATAGATTTGTGTTGTTTAATGTGAATAATTCAAAAGTTTGTACTAATGATCAATTCAATTAAAATCCTTTTAAAACTCTTACCAATAATTGACTCTAGATTTATATGTCTGTAATTTCCTAATAATTCTTTATTACATTTATTATATATTGATGATATATGGGAAAACTTCCAAGTGTCTGGTGCAAGTCCATTTTATTAGGTCATTGAGCAGCCTATATAAAATAGGAGTATTGTTTACCAACTAATTTACCAACAAACTCCTATATATCATGAATGACACTATCTAGCAGACAAATTGAAAGCAGCAGTAAAATTTAACAAAATCTTTATTAAATTAAATTCCACACATATTAAGCTCATTAAATACAAAATTTAAAGTCATGTGATTAAACAGCCATTAAAATCCTAATACATTTTTAGCATACTTTCAATTAAAACACATTGTAATGCTTCAAGTTTTAAAACTGAGTTTATACACATGCTTCATTTAATCCTGATGAACACATAGGATTTAATTTAACTTGCCATTTCAACTTAGCTACGTCTAAATACTCTTTAATTATCCTATGCTGAATATCATTCTGCAGTTGCTCAGTAATGACAAAAACAGAAGGCAGGATTATTATAATGAACTAAGTGTCTATACAGAGCATTGATAGTTTTTTTTTTTATCAACTAAATGTTTGTAAATCCCATCATTAAATCCCCTGTATGTTTTCTCTATATAAACAGCTGGACAGAACTTATATTTTTCCATATAAACCACTTGTTTTGTACAACATCACACAACAACAAGAAGAAAAGGATTGAAGAACCAGACCAGTATAATGTAATACTAAATGAAAAGCAACCAAGTCAGTCCACCTCAGCTTAGAAATCAAATAATTTATTAAAACAAGATTAGCACTATTGAGCAAAACTCTTTAACAAATATACTAAACAAAAGAACAAGATCACTTAAAAAGCAAACATATCCAATAAAAAAAGCAAACATATCCCATAAAAAAATCGCCACCAATTTCATTCACTAATGTCTGATCTGACCTTAAAACCTATCACAAGCATCAAGGGAAACACAACCTCTTTCATTCATACAGATAACCCATCCATTGATAAAACAGTGCAGCCAATGAAATTCACCTATTGGGCCTATGCCCCCTAAGCATCGGTTTCAATGGCACAGCAGTATTTAACCCTGGTGCCGGATCGGCTTGCAGGTGTGCTATCCAGTTGACCTCAAGTTGTTCCATTTTTAAACACACATCCCCACCTCTATTATTAAGATCACATACTTTAAGTGGTATAAAAACAAAAGAATGATTAGGAAAAGCCTGCACACGATGGGCTAATGCATTATGCAGAGATCCTGTTCTAATGTCTCAGATATGTTGTAAAATCCTTTCTTTAAACATATGATTAGTTTTTCCCACATAGAAAGATACACAGTTTCTGCATTCAGCTAGGTACACCAGATTCTTAGTCTTAAAGGTAACATAATGCTAATACGTACACACATAGGTCCAGTATGCATGCCGCACATGTTTTAGGGGCATATTGAAGAGTCAATTATGTAGCGTGAGCAGGCTTAATACTGAAGAGGATACAAATTTAAGACAGATGAGTAAGATGATGGAGGAATTTCATGAGACGTGTTTTGACTCTTTTATGATCTCCCAAATAATGGATGAAGTGATAAAAAAGAGAAATAGTAATACAGCTCCCTATTTCACCTATGGTAATGAAATGTGGGTTCCCTCAGGACATGCTGAGAGAGACTCAAATAAATTAAGATATGGGCTATCCAACAATAATAGATCTCATGATGTAGAGAGAATCATTAGAAAATATTGGAGTGTGCTACTTAGAATGCCTGAAATGAAAGGCATCATAAGCCGGCATCCCATGTTTGCCTATAGGAATGAGAGGAATCTTAAGAGCAGATTATGTTATAAAAAATCGAGGATGGGTGGACATACCAGAAAGGGCACCTTTCCCTGTCTTGGATGTAGTTGTAAAGATATATTAATGAAGTTAACTTTATACATCCCATAAGTAAAAGAAGATATATTTTTGATAGTTGGGCTTGTTGAACTACAACACACAATGTGCTTAGCATTCTATGTAGTCAAATGCTCTAGAATGCTTAAATAATGAATTATTAAACACAGATCTGCTATTAAAAGAAAAGTAGAAACAAATACCTTGGCAAAGCATATTATTGATGAAAATGAAACACATGGATTTAAATTTAGAGTGATAAAATATTGCAGAAGAACATAAGGGGAGGGGACACTAATAACAAACTGGAGAATGCTGAGTTTGCATGGACTTTAGAACTAAACACAGATAGTACTCTAAGTCTCAATGGGGCAGTAAGCCTAAAACTTGTTTTGCAAAAGAAGAAATTGATATTACACTAATTTAAATAATTGTTAAATTGTCTTTGAGTTATGATTGGATGGCTGTGTCATATGTTATGCTTAAATGCATTTTTAAATGTCTTTTATATGCACTGATGAATTAAAGCCCAAAAGCTTTGCTTTTGTATTGCTTTTGCATTTGGTTTTATTAAACTTTTGAACATTTCTGTTGCTCATTTTTTGTTTTTATTTTAGCATAATCTTTAGAGCAGTACCTCTTCCCTGAAGTTGGATGTACAAAACATTTAGATATTTCAATATATGTACAACCTTTGCCTGTACTGCAGCGGAAAGTCCCATCTCAATTCGTATATAGTTGTTTAGGATCTCCTCTAACATCTATACACAGCAATTTCTTAAGATTCAGTGGATTTCCATAGCTGAATCTGGGAGTTTTTCCAACTAACTTCTTGATCTTGTCATCTGTCTGCAATATTTTCCAGTTGTTTAAAATAACCTTCTTGATTTTATTTAAAGCACTATTGTACTTAAGGAGTAACCTTGGATGTTGCATCTGAATATGTCATTCAGTAGATAGCAATTCAGGAGAGCGGGCAACTGTCTCACTATGTGCATTCTGACTATACCATGGTCTGGCTGTTCCTGCTCTCCAAGAATGATAATTTAATTCCACATCTTTAAAATCACGTTTACCATAACCTAACTCCGATACACATGATAGTAAAAATTATTTTCCTTAGTATATGTGTCATCACTCGTACACAATCGAGAGACATGCATAGCTTATCCTTTTACCCTATTGTTAAAAATATGTGGGGGGGGGTGAAAGCTATCACGTTCCAATAAAGTATTCTTCCACCGTTGTTTTCTATGCATAGTAGTTTGTAAACATTCATTGCCATCCTTGGAGACCTGTACATGTAAAAAAGGCTATTCTATCTGATGACGACTGTTCAACAATTCATGGGGACACCATGTTAGCCTTTATAAAAGGTTTGTGGATGACCTATTCATCCTGTGGTCTGGTACTGAGCAATGGCTACAAGAGTGTGTCATCTATATTCAGTCAACTACTAGCTATCTATCATTTACAGTAATGGGCAACTACTATTATAAGGATTCATCTGACTTTCTTAGGGACTTGTATGAATGGGCCCATGATATTGATATCACTTTTTTTGTATTTTGTAACCATAGATATGGACTCTTTGTTCACATGTATACCAAATGATAAGGGTAGCATTTACTTTAAGAATTTTTTTATCTGAGTTTTCAGGCTTGATAACAAGAAGATTGAGAATTTATGTCATTTGTTGAATACTGTGCTGAACAATAATTGTTTTTTTATTTCAGACTACATTATATCGGGTCAATATTAGAACACTGAAGTTTCAAAACTTCGAATGTTCTAATATCGACCCCTATTCAGTGAAAGCTGAAAACATCGAACATACAGAACAGCAATTTTTTTTTCCTAGGGAAACAATTTGCTGTTCCAAAACACATACACATAACACAAGCACACCAAACAAACAGCAATCCACACACATACACCTAAAATCTTACACCTAACCCTACACTAAACTATACACACATCACTAAGTTTCAACTTACCTTAACCCAAACCCTAACCCTAAGGTCCATCACTATCACACACTCACCTCATCTGCACCCTAACCCTAACTCACCTACCCCACCCTAACCTTCATGTCCACACAATCGCACACTTACCTGATCCACGCCCTAACCCTAACTCACCTAACCCACCATAACCCTCACGTCCACACAATTGCACACATACCTAACTTGCGCCCTAACCCTAACTCACCTAACCCACCCTAACTCTCACATCCACACAATCGCACACATACCTAACCTGCACCCTAACCCTAACTAACCTAACCCGCACTCAATCGCACACTTACCTGAACCTGACCCGTAACTTTCCACCACAGCGCTGAAAATACCAAAGCAACAGAAGCGGACAACCAAATTCTTTCCCTAGGAAAAAATGTGGTTTTCTGTTGCTTTGATATTTTCAGCTTTCACTGAATAGGGGTCAATATTAGAACATTTGAAGCTCTGAAACTTCGATGTTCTAATATAGACCCGTTATATCAACAGGCAACAGGAGTTGTGATTGGCACTCCTATTGCAAACACGTATGCAAATGTGGTTATGCTTATGCGGGAAAGACAATATGTTCTATCTAATAGGAATAATAACTATTTATCTCAAGTCAGCTATTATCGTAGATTTGTGGATGACCTTTTTCTTATTTTGAAAGGTTCTTGCAAGAATTTGAACTATTTTTTGAATATGTAAACACCTGCACAGAATTTTTCCGATTCAAGAAGGAATGTTCTTATGAGTCCATAGCTTTTTTGAATATAACTTTGTTCAGATTAGAAAATGGTAAAATAGGAACAAAATTGCATAGGAAAGCAGTAAAAAGAAACACATATCTACATCGTACAAGTATGCACCCCCCATTTGTCTTTAAAAATATTAAAATTATTATGGACAGTCAGATGAATCATATAGTTAGCTTGAATACAAATAATTTATGTATGACTGAACAACTAGATAGAACAGTTATGGAATTTACACACAGAGGCTATAACCACAAAGAGGCATTAAATGTTAAAGAACAAATGGTTAGGGTGAGAGGCACTGAAACAGGACCCATTCACTCTGCTAATATGCATACAAATAAAAATAAGCCTCGGAAGGGTCTCACTAGGTGTATATGTACCTATAATCAAAACACAGAGAGAGTCAAACAAATTATAAAGAAACAATGGACCATCATAAATGCAGCTGTGGAATTAAATGGGAAAATGGGAATGGAACCCAATTTTGGTTATAAAACAAATAATAATTTAAAACAAAAATTGTGTTATAAAGAACAACCAAAATATAATAAATTATTAGACACAAATAAGAAGGGAATTTTTTGTTGCAATAAATGTACACATTGTAAGAACATTTTAGTAGGTAGAAGTTTTATGCATTCCATTATGAAGAAATAATTTTATGTTAATGTTTATGGAAATTGTGATAACCGAAATTTAGTTTACTTATCAGTACGTCAAGTCTAATTCTTATTACATTGGAAAAACCAACAGAAAGTTTAAGTAATGACTTGGTGGTCACTTATCAGAGATAAAAAGGAAAGTTGAGATGAATGCATTATTTAAACATATACAAGAAGCTGGTAATTCACATTATTTTAAGTTCATGATTTTATCTAGGATTAATTTATCTTTGCATGGGGGGATTTGGTTCAGCAAACAGAATTGGAAGAATATAAGTGGATTTTAAGGTTAAAAGCACACATCCCCAGGTTTAAATGAATGTGTTTCTTTAAAGCATTTATTATAGAATTTGCAACAGAAGGTGTAATGAGTCGTGTGACTTGCTGATACTATATGAATGAGTGAATAATTTGTGGTTTTATGCCTGACGAAGCTATTTTAGTGAAACTGTGAAGTTGCATTAAATAAACTATCGTGTTTTCTTGGTTCCAGTGGATTTTTTGGTTTAAGTACTCCTTAAGAACAATAGTGATATAAATAAAATCAAGAAGGTTATTTGAAACAACTGGAAGATATTGCAGATGGATGACAAGATCAAGGCATTAGTTGAAAAATTCCCAGATTCAGCTACAGAAATCCACTGAATCTTAAAGAGATTGCTGTGTAAAGATGTTATAGGAGATCCTAAACAACTATGCATGGATCGAGCTGGGACTTTCCGCTGCGGTATATGCAAAGGTTGTGCATATATTGATATATCAAATTGTTTTGTACATCTGACTTCATGGAAGAGGTACTTCTCTAAATATTATGTTACCTGTAAGACAAAGAATCTGGTGTACCTAGCTAAATGCAGAGACTGTGTGTATTTCTATGTGGGAAAAACTAATAGTATGTTTAAAGAAAGGATTTTACAACATAACCGAGACATTAGAACAGGATCTCTGCATAATGCATTAGCCCATCATGTGCAGGCTTTTCCCAATCATTCTTTTGTTTTTTGGCACTTAAAGTATGTGATCTTAGTAATGAAGGTGAGGATGTGTGTTTAAAACTGGAACAGCTTGAGATCAACGGGATAGCGGACCTGCAAGCCGATCAGGCACTAGGGCTAAAGACTGCTGTGCCATTGAAACCTGTGCTTAGGGGGCATAGGCCCAATAGGTGAATTTCATTGGCTGCACTGGTTTATCAATGGATGGGTTATCTGTATGAATGAAAGAGGCTGTGTTTCGCTTGATGATTGTGATTGGTCTAAAGGTCTGATGACACATTAGTAAATGAAATGGGTGTGGATTTTTTTTTTTTTGTTGGATATGTTTGCTTTTAAAGTGATGCTATTTTGTTTAGTAGGTTTGATAACGAGTTTTACTTGAAAGCACTCATCTTCTTGTTTTAATAAATTATTTGATTTTTAAGCTGTGGTGGACCGACTGAGTTGCTTTTCATTTTGTACAACATGAGTAATGTCCTTCTATTTTATATTCAGTGTTTCCAATGCAAACGGTGTTGGCCTGCACAATATATGTGCATTGTGAACAACTTCCACATTTAGTTGTTCCTCTTTTACCTTTATAAATGTCTGATGTTGAGGTCTTATTACTTTTGAAATACTTTATAAATGCCTTATCGGTTCTGTAAACAATATAAGGACACATGCCTAATTTTCCTATCACTTCAGCTTCTGAAAGAAACAATTTCCAAACCTTGTTAATAAACTTGGCTGTATCTCTACTATCTAATAGCATGTAGCAATGAAAAGTCTATTCATTCCATAGGACATTGTTTTTTTTGTTTGTTTTTTTTGTCATTATGTTATTCCCCTCACCATTACACTCAATGTTACTGGGGTTTAAAATGGGCACATATATACCTTTCTTTCTCCTGATTATAACCTCATTCTTTCTCTGTCTCAAAACAACTGTCAGGATAATTCTTTATGGAAAACATATTCACAACCATATCACATTGTAAAATTCTTCTAATTCTGACACCATCCTAGCTACTTGATCTGACTGGCCTTTTACAACTGTTTTTTTTTTTTTTTTTTTGTGGTGTCGAGGATTTCAGCTAGTGTGGTGTAAATAAGAACTGGTGAAAGTAGGCATTTCTAAATATGGTTGAACAATATCTACTATTATCCTGTTCTTTTTTCACCTCAATATTCAAAAAGGATATCTTATGTTCTTTAAAGGAAAGACAAAATGTAAAAAAATCACTGAATTGTTGATGTAAATAAGAAATTTTTACAACCTAGCCTGAGTGCCTATCCGTAATTTAAAAATGTCATCCAGGAATCTGGTGTATAAGGCCCAGGAATCCTTAAATATACTGTTAAAATATACTCTGTCTCCCAATGTAACATCACATTTCACAAAAATGGGGGCGCAGGATGCCCCCATTGCCATGCCAGAGGTTTGCCTGGCGTATTGGCCTTCAATAAATGTAATTGCTTTTCAATATTATTGCCATAAGTATCACCATGGCATTTATCCTGTCATTATAGAGGTCTGCCATCTTCAATAACTCTTCCTCTAACCATATTAAACCAATATCATGGGGAATTACTGTAAATAAATAATTTACATCTATCATCACAAGGATTCCTTGGGGATAAAATTGTATACAATATAACTTATTTAAAAAGTGTCATGAATCTTTGCAAATGTGGGGGATTTTTGTTTAACACATTTTCAGGGTATAATCCTTTAACTTTGCAATGAAAAATGTGTTTGATCTCTTGGCATTCACTACAGGTCTACATAATGGATTAATAATACTTTTGTGTATTTTAGGGATGGCAAATATGCTAGTTATTACAGGTTTATCATTTTACATGTAATCATAATAATTTTTCATTATCTGCCCTTGCAATAACATGTTTTCTAATAATAGATCATTTTCTTAAAAGCAATGTTAATTACATTTTTTGATTGATATTTAGAGCTCAAGTGGCAGATTAAATTAAATGCATGTCAACCACCTGGGCTCAATGACAAGATATCCATCAGTTCTGTATTAAAATTAAAATCAGCTTTTTATGTGATTTTATTAAGATTTGTGTTTTGAACTATGCTGCAATTTATAATATAATAATTTTTTATGTGGTTGGTAGGGGTTGATGGTTTGTTGTAGTGGGCAGTTACTGTGATTGTTTGACACTGTCTTTTTAAACACCTTAATTATTTTTATAGGAAATGATGACTGCTTTGGTAACCAATGGTTGAGAGGGTTAGGGAATTTAATTATGTCATTTTTGTTAATCTATGTTCTGATGAAGTCTTGTGATTTTGACGAAAGCGCCTAACTAATTTTAATAAATTCTTTGGATTTAGTGCTGTAGTGCTCCATTGGTGATCACTTTCATTTATTTTTTACTTGGTTTTGGTGTTAATTTTTTCTAAGTTCATTATCAGACATGTTAGAATACTTCACCTTATTTGATTGAGATAAAAATCACGTATTTTATATTCACACACCTTTTCAAACAACTGCAAATTGTGTTACAATAGTGGATTAAAACAACTAGGTCTGCTTGGCTTGCCATTGTTATTTGCAGCACAATTGTTGGTTAACCAAAGGCCTAAATTCAACTTTCTAATGTACAATGTTAAGTCTATTAAAACCTCAATGAGAATTGAACATTTGGCTGGCACAAAAGTCAGCCCTTTTGCCAAAATATTAACATGTTCAGTGTTAATGGACTTGTTAGAAAAGTTAAAGACTTTAAAATCACGAGTATCATTCAAAACAATCTGTGTGTTTCCTTCAACTTTAACAGGTAAATTAGAGTCACTAATTGTTAAAGTCATGTTGTACAATAACTTCATCAGTCAAATTATCAGATACCAGAAAATCCTCCAAATGATTGGTAGACTCATAGATTTGAATAATGAATTTATTTTGTGGCCATTGTGGAACCATTTTTTTCAGCCTGACCCCCTGTTGTGCATACATATCTTTCATTTATTGCTATGTCTCCAGCAGTTTGTATGTTGGTATTTGTTGCATAGTCATTCTTACCATCTCACTGTTCCCTCATGTAAAGGGGCTGAGCCCTGTCTGGGTCCCCTATATGCATTTGGTGATGTCATCTCTATTTCATTTGAATGGCAAAGATGATTAGATGATACTGTATTGTTACCTTGGAAACCTGGGGGTTTGTGATATATCGTGCTTCTTTGGTAATCATCCATGTCCCTTTTGAGTTTTTCAATCATCCTTTGCAGAATAGTATTACAAACTGTATTCACACTTGAAAATGAATTATTATAATTTGTTTCATAGCATCCAAAGTTCAAATCATTGCATATGGATTGATTAAGATCATCCAACTGTTTAGAAAATTGATCAATTTGTATTTGACTGCTAGATGACACCATTTGTGATATACAGGAGTATTTATTTCACAAAGATTTCAATCAAGTATCAGTATTCTAGAGTTATATCTGGTCCAATAAAAGAAGACTTATGATTTTTAGCCAAAGCCTTGAGTATCATATCTTCAGAAAAATTTGGGGATTCACCATGTAGTTACTAAGATAAGCTGTCCAGCTAATCTAAATGCATTATAATGATATGTCAAAAAATGTAACTTATTTGGAATTCACCATGGGTCACTAATCACAATCTCATTACAAATTTGCTGTTAATTGATGCATTATTATGATTTAATACAGTTATATATTTAGAAAAATATTTTGTATTTGTTGTATCATAAACCAGCACATATTCATAAGTTTTTCTTGTTTACATTTCATCCTTTAATTCATTATTTGTTTTATTATAAATCATTTTATTCTTACCTGTCAGGTAGTTTTTATGTTTCAATTTTGTAAAGTTTATTCCTAAGAATTCTCTGTAGTTCTGTTTTCCAACAAACTGATTGTCTGTTATAATGGATCTTTTTATACTAGTTGATAACAGATCTTTGAATGTTTGATAAGAAATAATAATAGAGTTTTTAGTACAAGAGTCATCCCAGTCTGTTTATTTAATCTGGTATATCAAATTCCTGTAATCAGTTAAACCATATTATATTTTTAAATGGGTCCTTATCATTTATATATGTTTGAGTTCAAATGGTATAGAGTTATGACAGAATTCCACAAAGGCTTTTGCTCAGCCAACCTTTTAATTAATCCATAGTTATTTGTTAAAGCATAATGTAATATATGCTCATCTCTTGTATTATCCTTAACAAATTGTGTCATTCCATAAAATTACAACATACTAAAACATTTTTGCAAAAATTGTTTTGCGTTTAAAAATATTCCAAGATATACTAGGGTAATTAACACGCATTCATTCACATATGTAGAATGAAAACTTTAGTGAAGCTTGTTTATAGCTCTTGTATTCTATTCTAACCAATTACTTAGCAACCAGCTGAGGTAATCAAAAGTACTTATACACCATTTATGTTTAGCCCATTAATTTGCATTGGAATGAAATGGTACATTAAATGCATTTCAAGTAAGACATTATAGCTGGCACACCCAGACCCACAGCTGAAATATCCTGTATTACAAAGAATTTAAAACATCTGTCTACAGCAGACCAGCCAACAATATTTGAATATGATTTTTGCTGACATGGTCACTATATGGCAGTTTCTTAAAATGGCCCCTTGATGAAAAAACATTGATTATACTAAGCAAGATAACATTAACAGTTGACAGGAAAAAGAACAGGAAATTTAACCTAGCTTGATACTCATTATTATTAAATGCTTGTTTGTCATAGGGTGAAGATATATTTCAAATCCAATGCATGACGTCTGTCTGTACTGCATGCAGGGATTGTATGTACATGGATAGAACATGAAGTCTGGCTGCATGTCCAGTCACATGAAATCAGGAAAAGTTCTGTGCAACTTGTACACATGCAAAACCAATGCTCCTGGTGAATATTTTTGACAGATGTCTCTATAAATGCTCTACTGGTGAATAGGTAATGCTTATTTAATAGGCAATATTTCACAACATGATGTTGGAAGAGAACGTGGAAACTTTTGATGTGTTCTTTCATTTTTTATTATTATATAATAGTATTATGCTTTATTTTATGCTATTTTAAGAGCTTTACCCTAATTTAAGACAATAATATATATGTTATAGGCACCAACGTTCTTACCCATAAGCTGCAGCAAAGTACTAAAAGAGTTTTTTTTTTTTAACTGCTGTGTATGGATAATTGGAAAATAGGTAGAAAATGTCTTTAAATACATGATATTTTTGTGAATCCTTAGCCCTACATATAATTAGCATCAAATTGTCTTTGTAATGAAAGCTTGGATATGAAAGATAATAGCATTATAACTGAACAGAAATACACTGAATATCATGTCCAAATCTGCATATAAGATACACTCCTAAGATCAAGCCCATTGGTTAATGCAAGTGCTATAATGTATGCCTGGCCTTCCTAACCTTTTTAAAGTTTGTTTTTTCAAATGTTACAGAATGATTCTATTACACATAAGTATACTTGTAGGAGGAGACTTTAACATATCTCTACATATATTCAGTTGGATGGACTTTACAGGGGAAAATGACTATCATATAAATGCTAGGTAGCTGTTAATATAAGGAAAACAAATTGCTGGATATTTAGACTCAGCAAAGCTAGGGTAGCATAGATACACTTTCTCCAAGGATACGAAAATGCAACAGAGAAAACTTGACTACTTTCTGATCACTGAAAAAATAACCTTGGGTAGTGATACTAAAATTTTAGACAGGTACATTTCAGATCACAAACTGGTGTGACTAGATATCATAATTTGCAGCAAACAAGATGGTATAGCTAGAGATGAACACATAAATGGAAATCATGGGAAACAAGAGATAAGCATAGGATATAATAAAGGGGAATACAAGAAAACAGAGTAAGGAAAGAGGAAGCTGGTATACTTTGTTGGAACAGTGCTATGTTTACTTTAGGTGCCCAAATAAAGGCAGCAAAATGGCAGACTAGATGTATGAGACTAATATGTAATAGCTGCCAGATAGACAAGACTGCAGGAATTGCAATGCAAACAAATAGTATGAACAATGGACAAATATGACATTACTAGAGATAAATAAATGCTAAGGTATGACTTAGGAGTGATTTTTTTAGGGGTTCAGTGTCAGAGAAATACCAAGTAAATTGCATGGGTTTACATCTATCTGTCTATCTATCTATCTATCTATCTATCTATCTATCTATCTATCTATCTATCTAATGTATCTATCTATTCATGCATACTGTATATATAGTGAGGATCCCAGATATGAAAGTGTTTATTTATTTATTTATTTTATTTTATTTTATTTTATTTTATTTTTATTTTACATTTGTTAACCGAGATAGTCCAACTGGATACGTGTCCATTTTCAGTGGAGGCCTGGGGAAAAAAGTTCCAAATCACAGATGCAAGCAATAACAGTAATAAGCATAGCAGATAAGAACAGCAATTATAGAGGTTATACATTATTCAAGAGTCTGTTAACTAAGACAGAGTAGGAATTACATTCACATAGGAGAAAAAACATAAGAATTTAATAATTTTTCGTTAATTATGGCACTAGGGTAAAACAGTAGATACTTAAAGCAGCCCTATGGAATATACATTTTGCAATATATCATTTTTCTATATAGTTAAATATTATGTAGTATTCTACAGATATTGGTACAAGTAGGCATTAGTTAAGAGAGTATAATTGACAGGGTGTCTATGGAGATTAATCTGGGTTAGTGCAGGGGCACAGCCAGTGGTTTTTAAAATATTGTTTAAGGCCTTTTTTAAAGAGATTGAGAGAGGGTTCAAGTGTAAGGTTGGTGGGGAGTAAGTTCCAGGTTTTGCCAACGAAGTTTGTAAATAGTGAGTCTCCAGCCCAATTACTAGCTCTTTGAGTCTGGACCATTAGTTTGTTCACTGAGCGGAGTGGTCTAGGGTGACAGTACGGTTTTATAATGTTTCTAAGAGCAGGTGTTTTTTCTGGGTGTGTGAGAATTTTGTGCGCACTTATTAGCTGTTTGAACCAAAGTAGGTTAGGGAACTCTAACCACCCTAGGAGCTCAAGGTTTTGGCAATGATGGGTCCTGTATGTAGAGTTGGTAGCAAATCTAGCTATATGGTTATAACTACAGGTGAGTTTATTCATTTCAGTCTTATTCAAGTTGGAGAGTATAAGGGAAGCATATAGCTGGATAGAGAGTAGATGAGTGCGGTCTATAGTAGTACGGGCTAGCGGGGTTAGAAAAGGTTTATTTCTGTATAATGAGCCGAGCTTTTGGTTAACAGCTTTGATGGTTTTATTTACATGCAAGTCAAATTTGAGATTGTTGTCAACTACAACACCTAATAGCTTAGTGCTGACATCTGGGAGAATAGAGGTGCCATTGTTGGATGCTATGGAGAAAGAAAGAGAAGTAGATTGACTGGTAGGGGTGAAAAGTAGTAATTTAGTTTTGTAAGGGTTTAAGAGCAAGCATTTATTAGCTAACCAGGTTTCAATTGTATTAAATGTAGTTTGGGTTAGGCTTTGAAGGTCTGATGGGGAGGAGGCAGAACAGATAAGAGTGGAGTGATCTGCTTATTGGATGCAGGTGGCTTCTGGGATGGCCTCATGAAGGTTATTAATGAAAATGGAAAAAAGCAGGGGACCTAAGATGGAGCCCTGAGGGACTCCAAGTGTGAGAGGTAGGAGTGCGGACAGTTTGTCCTGCCATAGAACTGCTTGTTTTCTTCCACTCAGATAGGATGTAAACCATTGAATAGCATGTTTGTCCAGGGATATGCCTCCTAGAGAGTGGATTAGTAACTGATGGTTAACCATATCAAAAGCCTTTGACAGGTCAAGAAAGAGGGCTGAGGAGAGCAAATTAGAATTCCAGTTTAGGTTAATAGTGTTGGTAAAGGAAAGGAGGGCAGTTGTGGTACTATGATGTAGCCTGAAACCATGCTGAGAATTGGCTAGTAGGTTGTTCATTGTGAGATAGTGAATGAGTTGCTTATGTATGCATTTCTCCATTATTTTGGCTAGGGGTGAGAGAATGGCTATAGGTCTATAGTTGGATAGCTCAGTAGAGCAACCCCCTTTGTGGAGAGGAATAACATGGGCTGTTTTCCATATTGAAGGAATGGAACATTCTGATAGGGTCCTGTTGATCAGTATTGAGATGGGATAAGCAACCACGTCTGTAGCTATATGAAGATACTCAGCAGGGAAATTGTCTGCAGATGGGGTGGTGGGTTTTAGCTTTTTGAGTAGTGAGTAGATAAGAGTGGTAGGGACAGGTTGAAAGTGAAAGAGAGGATATGAGGTGTCAGTGATTGAGGATGAGAGGGGGTTATCAGGAGTGAGTTGGCCAGCTAGGGTCTGGATAGTTTTGGTGAAAAAATTATTAAAGGCATTAGCAATGTCCTCAGGTGGCTTTTGACTGGAGTTAGAGGGAACAGAAGTGGTAGATTGTCCAGGGTGGAGTAGTCGATTTATACCAGCCCAGAATTTTTGGGGTTTATTTTGGTGTTTATGCTGTAGATTTAGGTAGAAATTTTTTTTTATCTATCAGAATGGATTTTTTGGCATCATTTCTAAGTTGGCAAAAATTAAGTTGATCTTGATGGTATTTAGATGTGCACCATTTATCCTATGCCTTATTTCTCAGTTTGATTTTAGACTTGGTTTATTTAGAAAGCCATGGTGTGTAATTCTTTTTAGCTCGAATAAAATGCTCAGGAGCATGGGAGTTAAGAATACTCAAGAATTTGGTGTTAAAGTATGTTACGGCAGCTACCAGTGGTAGTTGTGAGTTGTGAAAGTGAGAAGAGTCACATCCTGATATAGAATTAGGAATGTATTTAAAGAACTTTTAGGTTAATCTGTATAAAATTCATGACATACATAAAATTAGGCAATGGAGGAATCATAAGACGGATAGAAAGGCCTTGAAAGAGGTAGACTGAAAGGTATTAAATGTAACAATTACATCCCAAGGCATAAGAGTAGCAATAAAGCTAATAAAAGAAGGCAACACACTTGGCTCACATGGATCCACCTATAAATTCTAATAATGAGATGAAGGTGATATTGCCAAACATCAGCTAATATTTTTAATTTAATGTGAGAACAGAACGTTTTACCCATATCTATCAGCCACTCCAATATTTTAGTTATCTTAAAGGGGAAGGGGAATACAACAAACCCACCAGATTATAGACCAATACCATTATTAAACCTAAAAGTAAAACTTTTTACAAATATTATGGCAAAAAAGACTGTTTAAAGTCTACCATACATTCATTCAATCAGGATAATGCGGATTTCTGCAAGATAAACAAGGCATAAATAATTAGTGCAAGCTGTCTAAATTTTTAAAGACGTATCATTCTGGGACCAAATGGGCAGGAGTTTTAGTTTTTGATATCCAAAAGTCATTTGATTAAACAGACTGCAAGTTACTGTTTAAAGTATTCAGAATTAGAGAGCACTTTATTCTGTTACATTAGGAGGTCCTGTTTAAAGTACTCAAATTACAAACCCGGTGGAAATTGTCATCAAATGGATGAAATTACTACATCAAAATTCATGTTCCAGTAATGGTGGGATATCTGTAATAGGTGACTCTATCGCCAGGCACACTGACGTCCCGCTCACCAGGCTGAACAAGGAGAAGGTCACGGTGAGCTGCCTGTCGGGCGCCAGGATCCGCCACATAACACAAGCACTCAGGTCACTCCAAGGCAAGTACAAATATGACTCAGTCATTGTCCATGCTGGTGTGAATGACCTGAGACGTACCTCCCTGGACTACATGAAAAGAGACATAGAGGAGCTCTCTGAGCATGTAGCCCAGGCCGGTATGACCCTGACCTTGAGTAGCATCTTACCTTCACCAAGAATGATGCCACAATATGAAGACAAGATGATCAATTTCAACAATTGGCTTAAGTATTGGTGTCATTCAAAGGGGATCCAATGCCTGTCGGCCTGGGATGACATGCTCGACAAGCCACGATGCTTCACTAGGGACGGCTCGCACCTATCACCCCTGGGCTTTCGGATATTGGCAAAGGCTCTTGCTACCCCCATAGTGCCTTTTTTAGGCAAGGCTCAAAAGACAAACCCACCTCCATAGGTATCACAAGGGATAAGAAACTAAGAGTAATGCTACTCAACACCACAAGTCTAAACCTCGAGATGTATGCACTCGAAACTCTCCTTAGCATGGAGAACATCGATATCTGTGCAGTAACAGAAACCTGGTTCAAGGCTCCCGAGAGCACCCCAGCACTACCAGGTTATACCTCATACCATGCTTTTCGGCCCCAAAACTTGGACCGAACCATAAAAGGAGGGGGAGTATCAATATTTGTCAAAGATATCCACACCTCCAGGTTGGTGGCACAGCACGAAGCATCAGAGACTATCCATGTGCAACTAACAGTGGGTAAAACTGCCTTCCAGTTTATAGCCTGCTACAGACCACCCTCCCAAACCCAGGAACTCCACTCGGCCTTCCTGAGAACACTGGAAAATATGAAGGTCTCTCCAAACACCATTATATTGGGCGACTTCAACTACCCAAACATAGACTGGGAGCATTACTCTAGCTCCAACACCCTAGCCCAAAGGTTCCTAGAATTTATAAACTCAAATGCTATGGAACAACTTGTTACCACTCCCACAAGAGGGGAAAACATACTGGACCTGATCATCACCAACATGGAGACTCTATGCTCCAGACCAGAAGTGTATCCCTCACTGGTAAGATCAGACCATAAACTAATCTCACTGGATATTCACATCCCGACCCCACCCCCTGCCCAGAAAACCACAGTGAAAAACTTCTCTAAAGCAAATTTCACACTCCTCAAAACTGAGGTGGAATCCTTCAAAGCCCCCGGGCCTGTGAAAAATAAGGCCCAGTCCGCAGAATCCTTTATAAATGCATTCTATGAACACCTTCAGGAATGCATGGATCATGTAATCCCAAATAAAACCAAGACCCAATCCTCCAAAGGCAGACGTCCTGTCTGGTGGACCCCAGCCATAAACAAACTATACAATAGAAGGAGGAAACTACTACATGATAGAGCAAAATACCAAAAAGGGAAGGCATCTCTGATCAGTATTAGCAAAAAACTATGGGCACTCATAAAATCGTCTAAGGCCAGCTTCGAGAGAAAAATTGCACAGGACACTAATCACAAGGCTTTTTTTAGTTATGTTAGGAACCTGGGTGGGAATTCCCAGATATGCTCAGAATTAGTCCAAAATGACAAAAAATACACCGAACCCACAGACATTGCCAACATCCTAGCTGACAGGTTCAGTGCAAACCCCCCCCCCCCCCACCAAAAGGGCAAATATCTATCCCAGCAGAGTGCTGCCCCCTTGACATCTCAGATGCTCAGGAAAGAGCCACCCTCTCCAAAGCAAAAAACACAGCATCAATGGGACCAGACGGTGTCCCGGCCCCACATGAACTCCAAGAAGAGCTAAACCCAAACATAAAACTACTGTTCAATCTCAGCCTTACTACAGGATATGTACCCAAAGAGTGGCGTACAGCAATGGTGGTCCCTCTCCACAAAGGTGGTGCCTCAACGGATCCTGGAAACTATCGCCCCATAAGCCTGACTAGTTTGGTCTGCAAAGCTATGGAAAGGATCATCATGGACCTCATAAATAAAGATATTGGGGACCTACAGACACTGGATCCTACCCAGTTTGGCTTTGTTAAGGGCAGATCCTGCCTCTTAAACCTGGTCGATTTCTTTGAAACAGTCACCAAGGCCATTGATGAGGGGAAGGTGGTCCACACAGCCTACCTGGACCTCAAAAGCTTTTATACAATACCCCACTGGCATTATAGATAAGCTCACCAGCTTAAATATAAACCCCTATGTCACTAGATGGGTTGCAAACTGGCTCAAGGACAGAACCCACATGGCTAGAATTGCTGGAGCCATGTCAGACTCCAAACCAGTTACAAGTGGCGTCCCACAAGGCTCAGTCCTGGGACCTCTCTTGTTCGGTATATATTTCTCAGAGGTACAAGCCAACACGGAAGGACTGTGGCTGACCAAGTTCGCAGATGACTGCAAACTGGGTGCCATAATCGACTCTCCAGCCGATACACGCATCCTCCAAAAGGGCCTCATAAAAACAGACAACTGGTGCCAGAGCCATGGCCTCAAGCTAAACGTCAAAAAGTGTATAGTCATCCCCTTTGGCAAAAACAAAGTGCCTACAAATTACCACATAGGTGGTAATCCATTAAGTACAGAAGAAATAATTAGGGACCTGGGGACCCAAGTTGATAGCAATCTCTCATTTGACAACCACGTGGCCAAAGTGGTTAGAAAAACATTTTATATAGCCCACCTAATCATGAAGGGATTCACATCTAGATCAGGGGAGGTCATCGTGCCTCTTTACTCATCCCTTATCAGGCCCATAATTAAGTATAATGCCCCTTTTGGGATGTACCTTACCAGACACCTGCAGCAACTGGAAAGACCCCAAAAGTACCTCACCAAGAGGATCAAAGGGCTCAAACAGATGCCATATGCTACCCGGTTAAAGAAACTCCAGCTCTACTCAGTGGCATACCGCCTGCTCAGAGGCAATCTGTGGCTGACGTCCAACCCGGAATTAATGGACATGCTGCACCTCAGAAAATCCAAATCCCATCGAGCTACGCGCTCGAGAGACTTGAATCTCAGCACTAAAATAAATAGGACATGCTGGAGGGACAGATTCATAACCCAGAGGCTCCCTTCACTCTGGAATAAAATCCCAGTCCAGGTTAGGCAGAGTCCCTCATTGACTCTCTTCAAGAGGAATCTTGATGAGTGGATGGGGGATCGTAGGTTTACCTCGGGTATCACTTCTGTGTCACTGTTAGACAGAGGCACAGTATACTAACCTCAAAAAAGGGCATAGCAAAATTAATTTAAAATGGGTGGCAAAAGCCAAACACACTCTGGCTAGGCTTATAAATGCCCTAGGGAAGATAGCCTAGTATGAACCTATGAACCTATGAACCTAACAAATGTAAATGCACAGATCAACATGGCAGGGGTCCGCATTGTCACCAGGTTTATTAGTCATTTAGTAATTAGCTTTAATGATCAAATTTCTACTTAAATCCAAAGAACACTTCACAGACAGGGTAATGTTTAGTCTGTAGGCAGTTGGCTAAATACCTTCCTCAAAACAATAGTTAAGACCCTTCTAATAGTCTTAGATATATTTAAATGTATTTAAAAATCTCAGAATCTGGTATACAAAAAAAAAAACTGTCCTAGAGTGGGGGGGGTTGAGGGGCACCTAGAGACAGCAAAAGAAGTAAACTTCCCATTGTATTTAGGACTAGAACTGGGTAATACTTTTGATGTCACAATAAAAAAAAAACCTGGAAGACTGAGAAGAAAGTCATTGTTGCAATTGGAAAAAGGGTGTATATAGATTGAACACTATTAGAGCTAGGACAAATGCAGTCAGCATTATGATTATTCAGCACATACTCCATTTAATAAGGCCTATGCAGTTTGCTAGGAAAAGAACAGAAATCCAAGACATTATGCAAGACTTTGCTAGTGTAACAAAGAGAAGCCATACTGTTAGCTAACTATTACTTGGATTAAAAATCTGAAAGTGGATGGAGGGATAATGCATATATCCATGCAGGTAATGACAGTTAAAATGGCACAGTAGACCAGAACTGATAAGGAAGAGGAAAGAACTTGGAATAATGGAAAACATCGCATTTGGATGATGAAGAATTCTGGGAAAAGCAGAGAATATACTGGAAGAGAGGTCTCAAACTGCTGGGTGATTTCTTATTGCGTGAAAGAGAGTATACTAGAATCTGTAACATCCAGCAGATTAAGAGTGAAATCCTTAAGCAGGATCAGGAAGCTTAGAAGAAGGTGTGCATATTAGAATGGAAACATCTTAAGAGAAATGATTTGATAGAAGGTGAAAAGAACATGACTTAATTTTGTCAAGTGAGACAAAAGTATGTATTGCATAAAAACAGTGTTTTCCACAGAATAAATTAAATACAATTTACATGTATAGAATACAATGTACTCTAATGAGTAAGGAAAGGACAGTTCCATGGGGCAAACAGAACAGTCTGCAAGATGGTAGAAGAGGTATAATATATAAGGAATCTGGAGGAAGAGAAAGCTGTATTGCATGACTTACACTAGAAAATAAGGAAGGAGGTGAACAAAAAATCCTCATCCAGGGTTAGTGACAAAGAACTTGAGGAAGTAACCATGCAGTTGTAAAAACTGATATTTATTTGTGATCCACAAATGATAACAGTGGGGACCTAATACCAGTTGTTATATACAGACCATAAATTAATCAAACCAAAATGCTGGAAATGCAGAGAATAAGATGATGGAAGTATGCCTATGTTCTGTCTCTGTAGGAAGGCACAAGATAGGGTGGAACAAAGCATTAGCAGCAGAATATTTGGGGAACTTATGACATGTAATATCTGATGCTCAGGACTAAGGACAAGTGCAAAGGATGGTCAGAAGAAGAGATCTACAGGAGAATGATACCATATTTTCCACTGTGTCAATAACAGTGAAATTATGGAAGGTACCTTTGCATAGAAACTTAGAGCGGCTACACAATGACAATACAATATTGATTTGACACATTGAAACATTTTCTAAATTAAATGCTCATGTAAGGAAATTACAACTATGGAACAAAGTCCTGAGTAAATCAGTAATAATGTACTTTTGAGACTCTGAGAGTGCTTATGTAATTTATTGGACTGCAGACATGGTCACTATACCTGCTCAACCTTGATTATTGTGAGCAGGTTTGTTTTGGCCATAATAATCTATTACTGCATTATACTATGTTCACATTTGTTTGTTTTACTTAAAATACTAAAATACTAGTAAACACTATGCAGTCAAAAAAATGTAAAGAACAGAGATTAACACTATTTTCATTTGTTAATTCTTCTTCACTTCTTTGTCTTCTTCTTCTTTCGTCTTTTCCCGGTTAGGGGTCATCACAGCGGATCTCCTGTCTGCCCATGATTGGCAGTGGAGTTTTTCAGTGTTGAGTTGCCAGCCTGGTGCCCAACCTTTCACAGAAGGCACATACATGCACGCACTCACACCTAGGGCCAATTTAGAGTGTCCGATCCTGGTAAATATGGTGGATACCGTCCAATTTAATGAATCATGAAAAAAATAAGCTTGCCAAGATTAATCGTAATTGCCACAGTCACACGAAGGATGTGCTTGTTGCAGTTGTTCCTGATTCAGTGTCTATTTGTACACAGCACACATTGAAACCTGCATCATCAGATATCCTATGGATTTAAAGAATACATGAAGTGTTGACACATTCTTGACCTATTCTACCATTGATAATGACTTGGAACAAGTTGGCAAGGTACTTAAGGATGTTTTAAGCTGCCTCCTCTAAATGCCCATAGACTTTTGAATATTACCATTACATCTAGTGTGTGTGCTGCCCTTCTCTAAGAAACAGCTGTTGGCAGTATCAAATGCTGGCGCTGTTATGTTTTGTTAGCTTATAAATGGAGAGACTGGTAGAAATACTATTTCAGTGACTTCATACTATTTCCATAAACAAGGAATAAGATATAACAAATTCTCTCCTTAGAGGATAAAGTCATAACAATTTAGATGCAAATATGATTGGCAAGGCATTACTTTTAGACAGTCTATGGTATCATTTTTTTTCTGTGTTTTCAAACAAAGGCAACGATTATCTGTGCAAAAACAGTTGTAATTTGTTTAGGTTTTATTGCTGTATGTCTTAGCTTGGTCAGACAGTATGTGTAACAGTGCTACTTTAAATTCAGCGATGTTTATTTCTTGCTCAGCACCTTTGAACAGCAGAATGGAGACATTAGTGTGACCCAGATGATCGGGATATGTACATTGCTCCCAGCACTGGAGGACATAGTCAGGGAGGGGAAGGAGTGGAGGTACATTGTTGAATTGCTTCGCCTAAGGGTTTGAATGAGTTTGCATTAACTGAGAGGCACATTGGGTTGTGCAGTCTCTCTGCTGGATGTGAAGAGACCACCATTCAAGTACTAAATGGAGGGGCAGAGATGCTTTGAGACAGTGGGCAGGATTCATGAAGCCTCCATGTAAGAGTTATAACTCATACACGGAGGCTGCAGTTAAACGGACTGATGTCAGCATGCTCTGTATATTCATGAGAGCATGCTGAATCACACCAAAGGCTAACACGGTCCATGTAAGACAGTAGGGGGCGTGTCCGTAGGCTGATCCCTGTAAAAGGACACGCCCCCAGAAGAGTAAAAGTGCCCAAAGTAAACACCCACGCCAGAGTCCATGGAAATGTGAATAAACACAACACAACACATGTCCCCACAGACTACGAACATAAAATGTACAAATGAACATCACATAATTTTTTTTTAAAGTGTAAAGATGTTTAACCGTGAGTGCGCTCGTTTGCGCGGGCGTGCCCGTAGTACAGCTACAGTTAGCAGTCAGTGGGAAAGCATATAAGAACTAAATATGCAAAGTAAGCCAAGAAGCAATAGTGTAGCGCTAGAGATGTTGGCTGAAGAGCAGGCATTCATGGTTCGAGCCCCCACAACACCAATTTTTATTTTTAGCAAAATAAGCACGAAACAAGTCCCTGACAAATATGTATACATAAAATCACATATTATGTAAAATGTAATGAAATAGCCCATTTATATTGAAGAAATGTGAGGTAACAAAGCAATAAAAAATGCCAGATGTGCCCATAGCTGAGCTACAGTTTAACAGGGTGAGTGCATCTGCCCGTAGGTGAGCAGTGGTTTAACTGGTGCAAAATGAGTGCCCGTAGCTGAGCAGTGGTTTAACACGCTGAATCTATGTGCCCCTAGCTGAGCTGAGCGTAATATGCGTGCTGATAGCCAAATGAGGCTTAAACCAGCGTACCCCATTTGCGCGGAGCTGCGCACCGCGCAAACAAGCTAACCGATGGGCAACGTTGAGCAAGCCGTATCAAAACTGCCTTTACACAGACACACCCCTCAGCTTGTCTAGACAGTCATAAAAAATAAAAAGTAGTGGCAAGGTTCAAACCCAGGATACTATACACCATAGTCAAGGTACCAAACCACTAAGCCATGACAGCAGTACCCATAAATGCAATAATAGCTAATATATAGGAATGAATACAAACTGGAGCATGACAATGCAGGTTTACTGAAGTTGATACAATTCCAAAATGGCCAATCACAGATATGTGCGGGAAAAACGGACTATATAAGCCCCATAGGCGGGAATACACAGCATAAACGATTGTAGAACTGAACTGCAGCCAGAATGACAGGAGTAGGAAAGGGTAGTTGCTTTCGAGCACAGAGATGGGGCATTGAGGAGTCCAGGTACATGGTCTGGCTCCTAGTCCACAATCATGAGGCCCAACTCATGCAGGGCCAGGTCCTCTGGGGAGCATACAGGGCTGAGGCATGGGACCGGTTGGCTCATGATCTCACCAGTGCCACAGGGATTCCAAGGACTGGTGAGCAGGTCCGTCACCACCATGCAGACCTGAAGAGACGCAAGCAGGACCAACTGAACCTTTGGATCCAGGAGGCCCGGCAAATGCCCAACACCCCACTATTGAATAAGTTACATTTAATTATGTATGTAAGAAATTAAACTAGCTGATATTATGGAGATGTGTATTCCAATATTACTTCATTTATATTACAGCTGCAGGTGTCCGTTCTGTGAACCGCAGAGCCTATGGTGATAGACTGGTGCGTTTGCGCCACCAGGCAGGTCAGTAATCCACTACCAGTAACTGTAAAGAAATATAAAAGTATGACAGTCAGCAAAAGAGTGCAGTGTAGTCACTAAGGAATAAAATGTGCAAGTAACAGTGTGAAAGTGTTTGCAAGTATTGCTTGATTACAAAAGTGTGTTGCAGCCTGTAAGCCAAACAGAAAAATGAAAATGTCTGACATAAATTCTGAAATAAAAATGCCCCACCTGTAAGAAAATAGTACACAACCTGCAGCAGGCTGAAAAGTATAGCTGCAGAAGATGATGAAATCACATGTGTGAAATATATCCCTGTTGAAATACTGAAACATGACAGAAGTGAGACTGCTGGACAGGATTGTAATAACTACAGGTAAAACATGTCAATAAAGCCTAGAAGTAAGTACCATCCTGAATAGTAAAATGAAAACAAGTGAGAGAGTGTGAGAAAGTGTCATGAATCCAGCAATACTGTAGTAATAACCCCTGAATAAAGTATACTGCAGTCAAGACAGAATGAAATGCATGTGAGAATCAAAACCAAGCAGCGAAATCTGTTCAAAGTGTTGCTGCATCTGGAATGTGTATCCCAAAATCTGGATATGTTGCTCTCAGTCTGCAATATGCAGATAGTATGATTGTCCGATATACCAAACATCCACACTCGTCTATAGCTATATAAAGCAAATGTAGCAGGATGATGTAGCTGAACAAAGCTAGATATGAATGTGTATGAAGAACAATAAAATGTATATTCATGTTGCAGTAACAGTCCTATCACCAAGTTGAAGTAGTTATCATATTGGAAACTGTAGTTAGAACAGTAGTGTGTATATATGTGCAGCTATTAGAAATGTACAGCATATGTATTGGTATTCAAAGGTGTTAATATTATTTGCTTCACCCCACCCTATAACCACATATAACCCAATCCAGCAATACAGTAGTAATAACCCCTGAATAAAGTATACTGCAGTCAATACAGAATGAAATGCATGTGAGAATCAAAACCAAACAGCGAAATCTGTTCAAAGTGTTGCTACATCTGGAATGTGTATCCCAAAATCTGGATATGTTGCTCTCAGTCTGCAATATGCAGATAGTATGATTGTCTGATATACCAAACATCCACACTTGCCTACAGCTATATAAAGCAAATGTAGCAGGATGATGTAGCTGAACAAAGCTAGATATGAATGTGTATGAAGAACAATAAAATGTATATTGATGTTGCAGTAACAGTCTTATCACCAAGTTGAAATAGTTATCATATAGGAAACTGTAGTTAGAACAGTAGTGTGTATATATGTGCAGCTATTAGAAATGTACAGGATATGTATTGGTATTTGAAGGTGTTAATATTATTTTCTTCACCCCACCCTATAACCACAAATAACCCATTCCATGTGAAAATGGTATGTGCAATCACAATTAACACCCCTGGACGTTTGTCCTGTTGGGTCATATATATTTGCATGTCCGTTGATGCATCTGCCCTGTTCATACATCCAAACCTGATGGCCTGTTGCCATCAATCAACCCTGCATGTTGTTGGACTGTGTATTGCTGTTCAAATTATGCATGTGTTATGCTCGCTGTTCAATGGTGTGAATATCTGGGTGTTTGGTTAATGGGAATACTAATGCATGCTGTTACAACTAATTGTGAATGGTATTATATGTCACTAACCCAAACTGTCATGACGTAATGCAAAACATAGGATGACAGGGAAGGCGGGTTCCAGCGGACCCACCTCTCCCACCTCAGCTGGCGAGTGCACCTGGCACTAGTGCCCAATCTGGACCCTCCACCAGTGGCCCTGTGCCACCTGCAGGTGGAAGCGCTGCAGGGAATGGGGCTCACCCCCCCCTCTGCAAATGTGGCCGGAGGAGAACCACCACTCACCCTCCGTAGCGTCCGGACTGTGGTGCGTAGGGAGATTCGGGACTCTGTTCTCGAGCCCCTACGCCAGCTTGAGGCACGGGTGGTACAACTTACGGGCATGGCTGTTGCCCGGCCTACACAGCCCCCAGCACAGCCCTGTCCTGGGCAGTGAAGGAACAGTGGCAACTGCCTATGGGTGGGGATATCAGTTCCACTGTTGCCATCTGTGGGCTCATGGGCTCTGGATATCCAAACCTCCGTCCCCGTCAATTGTGTAACCCCCCCCCACACGTGTCATACACTGCCCCTGTATGCGTCTTGTTTGTCTTGTCTGTTTACCTACTCAACCTAGCTGCCCAGCTGTACCGACTTCCTTCACCTGACATACCACTCTCATCTGAAAAAAATTACGCCCCAGGCTCTATACTAGGCCCCTTGCTGTTCTCCATCTTCATTAACGACCTTTATACGGTCATCCCAAAAGTCAGCTGTATCCAATATGCTGATGACTCTACTCTGATTTGCTCAGCCACATCTCCAGTAGAGTTATGGTCAGCTACCCAGACCACCTTTAATACAATAGAAAACTGGCTTTCTGAACATCGTCTGATCCTAAATCCCAAAAAACTAAACTGCCATTATTTCACCAACACTTAGGTCTACCGCTTTCACCTTTACCATAACATCAAATGATGGCACAATAATCTCCCCTGACCCATCTACTAAACTATTAGGTGTCATCATAGACAATAATCTCAAATGTGACCTACATGTTAACCAAATTATCAAAACCATCAATAAAAAACTAGGGTCACTTTACAGAATAAAAGCCTTCCTAATCCCTCCAGCTAAAATTGCCATAGCTCGCTCACACCTTCTTTGAACCCTTCTGTATGCATCCCCTCTACTCTCGAATATGAACAAGACTGTTCTTAACAAACACTCAATTTGCTACAACCACATTGCCAGGTTTGCCACTGGGCTGCCTTTTAGGACACATCATTGTATCAATCTAAATCAGCTTGGTTGGCTTGAACTACCCAGCCTAATACAGTATAACCAACTGATTATGGCCTATAAAATCCTCTATAATCCGGACAATACTCCTGCACTTCAAATATTATCACCCCCTATAACAATTCTAGACCACTTCGATCATCTAACAAACTACTAATTCAGACTAGCAAATTTAATAACACAGCCGGTGATCCTCTCTTTGCAAACTCTCTAAGTAGATCCTGGAACTCACTTCCAGCTGATATTACCTTACTTTCCACCTTAGGTCAATTTAACACTAGACTCAAACAACATTTGTCACTTAACTGGCTACGTCAATGTATCAAGCCTGGCTAACTCGAATGTGTAAAATCTGTTAACCAGTTTACTGTGTAATTTAATTTAATCCTGACTTGTGCTCAGGACTAACTTTAACCTGTGGAACATGTTTAACTTGCTTACTTATGTAATCTCTGTAAATAATCTGTTTGTAATATGTAATGCTGGTATTATGTAATGCTGTATCTGCTTACACTTGGAGCTTTTCTCCCCGGGCCTCCGCTGAAAATGGACATGCATCCAGTCGGACTATCCCGGTCAACAAATGTAACATAAATAAATAAATAAATAAAATATATTACAGTGACTACAATACAAGTCAGACATTGACATGCACTGACAGCATGCTGAACACACTGGGGCATACGTGGGGACTCAGAATAGAATCCTGCCTGAGCATGACACACCTCCGCAGCTGGCACACAGGCATATGTTCCGTCGGAACAGAGCACATGCCACACATGGCACACACATCCCGTGTGCCACACACTCACAGCCTGTAGGGCTACACAACACACCTGCTACAGACGTGTCAGGTACCTGTCTTGGGTGCTGCACTGGGGTCCCGCTCAACAGGCTGTATCTGGTGAAGGTTACAGTGATATGCCTCAGGGGCACTATGGTCCACCACAGAACACATGCATACAGGTCAGTCAGAGGCATGGACACATATGACTCACTCATTGACCATGCCAGTATGGCTGACCTGAGACATACCTCCCTGGACTACATGATAGGGAACATAGAATGGATCTCTCAGCATGTGGCACAGGCCAGTATGAGCCTGATCTTGGTTGCCAACATACCCTCACCAGGTATGCTACCACTATATGTGGGAAGGGTATTGTATGTCTACATTATGCTCAGTCTCCAATGTCATTCATAGGGTATCCGCTGGCTGTCAACGTGTGCTTACATGCTAGGAAAGCCACAATGATGTGCAAGGGTCATCTTGCACGAGACACCCATGGCCCGATGTATATTGGCAAAGCTCCTTGATACACACATACTGCCTTATGCTGCAGGACACGGTTTACATAGCCACCTCCATGGGTATCACACAGGTTAGGACACTAACAGTGCTGCTACACAACAACAGCAGTGTACACCGCAAGATGCATGCACCGGACACTGTCCTCAGCACGGTGAACTGCAATGTCTGTGCAGTACCAGATTCCTGATTCATGGCTCACAGGTGTTACCCATCACTGACAGGTTATGCCCCATACCATGCCTGTCATCCCCTACACGTAACACACATGGACAGGGGGGTGGTATCCCAAGGCACCAGAGATACACACACCTCCAGGTTGTTGGCACAGCACAAAGCATCAGGGCCTAATCATGTGCAGCTAACAGTGTGTCGGACTGCCATCTGGTTCATAGCCTGGCACACACAACCCTCCCATACACAGGAAGACCACCTATCCTCCATAATAACACTGGCAATATGACAGTCTCAAGAACTATCTTTATATGGCTGGACTGCATCCAGCCAAACATTGTGCGTGAGCATTACTGTAGCTACAACGCACTAGTTGAAGGGTTCACAGCATGTGGTCACTGAATTGCAGTGGAATGACATGTTACCACTACCACAACAGGTGGGAACATGCAGCACCTGTACATCGACTACATGTACACTATATGGCCCAGACCAGATGTGTATCCCCTGCTGTAGGTATTTTACCATATACACCCACACTGTATAGACACATACTGCGTCGCTGACCCTGCACAGTAAGACACAGTCATATTGGTATACATTGCAAATACCATTTATCCACTCGAGGCATGTGTCAGACATGGTAACTACTGCAGGTCACAGGTATTTATGTGTATGTGTCACACACATACATCATGTGTGCAATGCCATTGCTGGTTTAGGCAATGGCATGCATTGTTATGTACAAAGACCCACACAAGGTCATAATGTGTGACACAACCACACGTGGCAGTTGTGGGTTACCAAAACATACCTATCTGTACTCTGACAATGGTAATAGACACAGTAGCAGAGCGCACTATTGGCATTACTAGCCAACTAGCCCTGTTTGGCTGTGCTGATAGTGTGGTGACATCCCCTGTGTTTACTGGGGGAATATGCAGCATCTGGTGTATTGTAGTATTTGCCAAAAGGATCTGTTCTCTCACACTTGCATTTACACACACCCTAGTACCCCCACACGCACACTTGACATTTGCAGGATTCATTCCTCTACCTAACTAAGTCACGACACGTGAGAGAGACGCATTAGCGAAGCGCACTATTCGGATTACTAGATAGTTCCTCTTCTCTGGCTGTACTTATAGGGTGCTGACATCATCAGTATTTTGAAAGGGTAATGTGCATCAGGTAGTGTGATCTCCTGATTGCCAAAACTAACATGTTTGTCATATGGAAATGCACACACACAAACTCCCCACATCCAAACACACACACACTTGCCACTTGCAGGTTTCAAACCCCTACCTAAATATGTTATGCCACTTGAGAGTGACGCTGTAGCAAGTTGCGCTATTCTGAGTACTGGCAGATGTCACTTCTCCAGCTGTATGTATAGGGTGCTGTCATCATCACTGTTTGGAAAGGGTAATGTGCATCATGTAGTGTGATCCCCTGATTTCAAAAAAGCACATGTTTTTCATACAGAATTGCACACACACAGAGACCCCACATCCAAACACACATGCCATTTACAGGTTTCAAACTCCTACCTAACTACATTATGACACTCGGGAGAGATGCATTAGCAGAGTGCGCTATTCAAATTACTGGGAGGTTTCCCTTCTCCTGCTGTACTTATAGGGTGCTGACATCATCAGTGTTTAGAAAGGGGAATGTGCATCCTGTTGTGTGTTCTCCTAGTTGCCAAAAGGGATATTTCCTTCATACAGATTTGCACACACACTAGCCCCATCCACACACACACGGAGCATTTGCAGGATTCAAACCCCTACTTAACTATGTTCTGACACTTGAGACGGACGCATTAGCAGAGTGCCCTACTCGCATTACTGGGAGGCTTCTCTTCTCCTGCTATACTTATAGGGTGCTGACATCATCTGTGTTTAGAAAGGGGAATGTGCATCCTGTAGTGTGTTCTCCCAGTTGCCAAAAGGGACATTTCCCTCACACAAAATTGCACACACACTAACCCCCCTTATCCAAACACACACACTTGCCATTTGCAGGATTCAAACCACTACCTAACTATGTTATGACACGCAAATCGGACACATTAGCAGAGTGTGCTATTTGCATTACTGGGTGGCTTCCCTTCTCCTGCTGTACTTATAGGGTGCTGACATCATCTGTGTTTAGAAAGGGGAATGTGCATCCTGTAGTGTGTTCTCCCATTTGCCAAAAGGGACATTTCCCTCACACAAAATTGCACACACACTAACCCCCCTCATCCAAACACACACACACTTGCAGGATTCAAACCACTACCTAACTATGTTATGACACTCGAATCAGATGCATTAGCAGAGCGCACTATTCACATTACTGGGAGGCTTTTCTTCTCCTGCTGTACTTATAGGGTGCTGACATCATCAGTGTTTAGAAAGGGGAATGTGCATCCTGTAGTGTGTTTTCCCAGTTGCCAAAAGGGACATTTCCCTCTCACAGCCTTTCACACACACAACCCCCACTCACCCACCCACACACTGAGCATTTGCAGGATTCAAACCCCTACCTAACTATATTATGACACTTGAGGGAGACGCATTAGCAGAGCACACTATCCGAATTACTGGGCATCTGTTCTGCACCTGCAGTATTTATAGGGTGCTGACATCTTTATTTCTACAGAGGTATGTACATGTAGTACTACCTCTCAGGTGGGGGATAGCATATATATGCATTTGCAGCCACCTACGTCAGGGTCAGATATGCACATTGCACTGGCAGGTTATGTTCTATACCATGCTTTGTGACCACAGGACCTGTAACACACAACACAACCAGTCCAGAACACCACACCCACATCCAGGACACACACTTAGCTTCCTGGGAACAGTGCCGGATATGCAGGTGTTCACATACACCATTCCAGTTGTTAACATCAGGTACAGGCATATTGTGTGTGAGAACTACTCAGGCCTCTACCACTTTACCCTACAGCCACTACAATTTGTGGGTCCATGTGCTATGGCAGAACCACACACCACAGCCACATGGGGAATACATATTGCACCTGTCCATCTGCAACGTGGGTACTCACTGTTCCACACCAGAGGTAGACCACCATTGTTGATATCTGACCATACCCACCTTTCCTGGACATCCATATCCCATCTCCACCCCCAGGCAAGGTTGTCACTGCACACAAACTGTATTTAGCACAAGCAGACTCTACACTTGTGAAGACTGGGGTGGGACTTCAGAGGACCCATGCTGGGGACTATACTGGCCACTCAGCATAATCCTTGACAATTGCATTCTATGAGCATGTGTACGGTTTG
Organism: Protopterus annectens; assembly: GCF_019279795.1. Lineage (NCBI taxonomy): Eukaryota > Metazoa > Chordata > Ceratodontiformes > Protopteridae > Protopterus > Protopterus annectens. The sequence goes on from NC_056748.1 coordinate 103,918,087, forward strand.
CATTGATCATGCTATCCCACATATACCCATGACTGCTCCACAACAAGACACCTGTCAGCTGTACACCAGCCATATATGCACCGTACAACAGACAGAGTGAACTAATACATTGCAGAGCTGTAGCCCACAGAGGGAGGACATCTGTGAACAGTTCCGGCATGGCACTTCATTCACACATAATCATTACAACACAGTGTTGACAGTGGAATCATCCAGAGAATGCAGATAGGGCTCCACTCAGTCTGTTATTGACGGACACCTACTGTCAGAGATCCTCAGCAACCCTCTCCCAGCACACACCGACAACATGGCTGTGGCTTAGCACATTCAATCCCTGGGACCTCCACGGTGCCCCTGCTTGACAGAGGCACAGCTCACTAGCCTCACATGTTGCCTTCTGTGACCTACTTTACAGTGGCACAGTAGCCTACTGTCCTGGGGATGCAGATGCCAAGCACACTCTGGCTGAGCTGTCATTCCCTAGGGCAACAAGCCTAGTATTGACCTCTACACCCATATGTTCAATTGTCGGATGCACAATATTTGTTGTGCTGTTCTACTGTTTGCAGGTCTTTATTGCCATAGCATTCCCTGTTCCTATGACCACCTTGTGTATCTGTGGAAGATGTTTGCATATGATGGCGATCCACTATATCACTTATGTCTCTGTAGTCATTTACTGTGTGCACTGGGCAGATTGCTGTGTTGTGGTTGGTTCCTGGACTGACACGTACAAATACCAGATATGTGTGACCAACTGCTAAACGGAGATATGGCCTAAGTGTGTGAGCATGCCCAGTTCAGCCTTTCCATGGCATGTTGTCTGACAAATGCCTCATTTATCAAAGTGTGCGAGCATGCCCAGTGTGAGCTTTCCATATGTTGCACTCTGAAGTCCACAACATATTGGGTGTGTGTGAACTATGGTTGTGTGTTGGGTGTCATGTTGTGTACTAACTGGCCAACTGCTTCGTGTCTGCCAGAACAGGGATTATACTGTGCCTGCAGGGATTGCATGGGATACTTTGCAGACAGTTGTCAACATACTTTCATAATGACCTAACACTGTAGTACCGTATAGTGTACTGGTTCAGTACTTTCACTGTGGTGGACAGTATCCTGGGCTTTAGTCCTATGACTGTTTGACATCTTCATAGTGAGCACAACAGACTGTGTAGGGGCCAGTTGTGCACATATGACCATGTTGCATTATGTTCAGATATGGACTACCTACACCAGGCTCGTCCAACATTGCTAGTGTATTCCATAACATGGGTGGACATTGGCAAACACTAGCAATGTTCCCTAGGCCATTACTGATGCTAGTCACAGGGTGTGTTTGTCCTTCGACACACATTGTAACTGGAGTTTGCCATGACATATGTCATGGTTAGTATAGTGGGCCTCCGTCTACCTCTGACATAACAGTGATACCCAGGGTTAGCCTACCATCTCCCATCCACTCATCAGGATTCCTCTTGAGGGGTGTCGATATGTGACTCTCTGGCTGACCTGTACCAGGAGTTTGCTGAAGAGTGGGGGTGCCTTCTGTGTTATGGATCATTCTGTACAGCTTGTCCTATGTATGTCAGTGCTGGGGTTCAGGTCTCTCATGTGCATAGCTCACTGCCATTCAGATTGTACAAGGTGTAACATGTTCATTCATTCCAGGTTGGACATGGCTTCATACATCAGGCACAGCTTGCCTGTAGCTGGGCAGTATGGCGGTGTGTGGGGCTGCAGTTTGTTTACTCAGGCAACACATGGCATCTGTTCATGCTCTTTGCTACTCCTGGTGGGGTACTGTTGTGGACTTTACAGTTGATGGAGGTGTCTGCTGCAGTATATCCCACAGGGGCTATTGTAGTCACTTGTGACGCTGATGGAGGATGACTGCAGAGTCACAGTGAATTCCCCTTATCTACATCTGCCAACCTTCATGTTTGGGTGGGTATATAGTATATGTTTCTGCGAACACTACAGCCACATGTTTGTCCTGTGCAGGATATCTATCATCTTTTGTACCCAGGTCTCACATTACATGTTAGGTACGTCATGGGTTAACACCTGTGTGGTAATTTGTGGGCACTTACTGTATATCCACTGTGGTTGTCTATACACACTTCTGCAATTAGCTTGCTGACATGGCTATGGCTACAGTTGTCTGTTTGCAGGTGGCCCTTTTGTGGGTTGCTTGTGTCAGCTGGGGGTCGGATATGGTGGGCTGTTTGTACTCCTCTGCATACATGTTCAGTCACAGTCCTTCCATGTTTGCCTATACCTATAGGACATATATACAGAACGGGGGGGGGCCAAGACCAGGCCTTGTGGGATGCCACTCATATCTGCTTTGTAGTCTGACATGGATGCGGCATGTCTGACCATGTCAGCTCTGTCCTTGGTCTGGTTTGCAACCCCTCTACTGACATAGGGGTATATATTTAAGCTGGTGAACATATCCATACTGAACTCATACGGTATTGTCTAGAAGCATGTGCACGGTCCAGCTACGCTGTGTGGACCACATTGCCCTCATCAATGACCTTAATGACTGCTTCAAATGGGTCAGACATGTTTAGGGGCAGGATCTGCAGTTACGACAGCCACACTGTGTAGGGTCCAGTATCAGTAGGTCCACAATAGCTTTCTGTCTGCGGTACATACTGATCCTTTCCATAGCTGTGCAGAACAAGCTTGTCAGGATCCTGGGGTGGTAGTTTGGAGTATCCATTCAGGCAACACCTTTGTTGTGATGGACCACTGTTGTTGTACACGGCTCTTTGGGTACATATCCTGTGGTAAGACTGACATTGGGCAGTAGTGTGATTTGACATTCCATTATTCTTGGAGTCCATGTTGGCCTCAGCACAGGACACCATCACATACCTTTGCTGCTGTGTGTTCTGCTTTGCAGATGATGGCTGTTACCTCAGCATCTGCAATGTCAGGGGACCATCAGTCTGCTGGGATAGGTATTTTGCACTCTGGGGGGGGGGCGGTTGTTTGCACTGCACCTGACAGGTTGTATGTTAGCAATATGTGTGTGTGTTTGGTATGTTGTTTGTAATATCTGTGTGATTCGGAGCATATCTGTGGATGCCCAACATGGTTCCTACCATCAGTTGGGTAAGCCTTGTGATTATCCTTAATGTCCTGTATGTTTTGTATCTTCATAGGTTCATGGGTTCATACTAGGCTATACACCCTAGGCCATTAGTAAGCCTAGCCAGAGTGTGTGTGTCTTTCGCCACCCCTTGCTATGTTCTATTATGGCCATTTATGAATTCCTTCACTGTGCCTCTGTCTGGTCGTGACACAGTGAGGACCCCCAGTATACATGTATGATCATCCATCCACTTGGCAATATTCCTGTTGAGGGGTGTCAGTGAGGGGCTCTGCCTACCATGGATTGGGATCCTGTTTCTGGGTGTGGGGAGCCTCTGGGTTATGTATCTGTCCCTCCAGCACATCTTATTTCATTATGTGTTGAGGCTGACATCTGTGACTCTCACAGCTCAATGGCTTTGATTTCCTGTGGTGGAGCATGTCCATTACTCCTGTGTTGGACATGGCCTTGTACAACAGACATACAATGCCTCTGTGTAGGCAGTCTGTGACTGCAGTCAGCTGGGGTGTCTACAGCCAGGCAGCATATGACATATATTTCACACCCTTTATCCTGTTGGTGGGGTAACTATGAGGTCTTCGAACCGCTGCAGGTGTCACGTACGGTACATCCCATATGAGTCATTGTACTAGATTATGGGTCTGATAAGGGAACAGTACAGCAGCACAGTGACCTCTGTTGATGTAGATGTGAATCCTTTCATGATACGGTGTCCAATATCGACAATCTTCCTAGCCACATTGGCATTGTGAGTGTCACATGACAGATTACTGTCGACCTGTGTCCCTAGGTCCCTGGTTACTCCTTGCATACATAATGGTTTGCCACCTATGTGGTAATTTTTGTGTACCTTGTCTGGTATTTGGTGGGACATTCATACTGTCCAGTGTCTTCAGGATGTCTGGGTGGAGTTCTTGTGTGTGAGAGTGTGGTCTGTCACATGCTACAGACTGTACAGCAGTTTTGACTACAGTTAGGTGCACATGGGTGGTCTCCGCTGCTTTGTGCATTGTCAGTTACCTGGCCATATGGGTGTCTGTGCTCCACATGGATATTCCCCCTCCTTTGATGTTTTGGTGCAGGTGTTGGGGCCATAACACATGATATGTGGTATAACCTAGTAGTGCTGGTGTGCTATCACTAGGCTTGCAGCAGGCTTCTGTCACTGCACAGACATCATTGTTCTCCATAATGTGAAGTGCCTCAGGGGCATGCATATTGCAGTTTACACATCTGGCATTGGTCAGCATTACCCTTATGTTTCCTACCACTTATGTTTTCTAGGGTGGTGGGTAGTCTTTTTGGCCTTGCCTACATACGGCTCTATGGAGGCGGCAAAGGCCTTATCCAGTATCCAGATGCACACGGGTAACAGGTGCAAGCCATCCCTGGAACAGCAGCATGGCTTGTCATGCTTGACATCTCAAGCAGACAGACATTAGACCCTCTTGGACTGACAGCTGTAACTGTGCCAGCTGTTAAACATGAGCATTCTGTGTTTGTACTGTGGCATCATTCTTGGTGATGGTTGGATGCTACACACAGCCAGTGTCATACCGGCCTGGGGTACATACTCAGAGGGACCATCCATGTCTCTTTTCATGTTGACCAGGGAGGTAAATCTCAGGTAATTCACACCAGCATGGACATTGAGTGCATCATATTTCTGCTTGCTTTGGGGTGGCCTGCGTACTTGTGTTATATGGCATTTTGTGGCGGCCTACAGGCAGTTTACTCTACCCTTTCCCTTGTTCAGTCTGGTGAGTGGGACAGCAGTGTGTCTGCCTATACAGACACCTATTAGGACTGTATCAGGCATGTTGTTTCTCCTTCTGGCCTGTGACTGTTTGGCACACCAGCTTTGCGTACTATTCGTTGCATGTGCTATGTTTGAAGGTTGTGGTTGCTTGTGATCTGCTTTGGAGGCTTCTGTTGGTGTGGTGTGTTTGTAATTAAGGCCTTCGGGAATATTTGTCTGTGTTTATGTGTTTGGTTTACAGTTGTGGTAGGTCTATGTGGGACTGTGTTTATGGTGTATGTGGTTATCTTCTCCTCCTGACTAGTTTTGACAGTACTGAGTTGGTGGAGCTCAACCTCTGGTTTGGATACATGGTTGCATCTATCACATATATTTGTATTTATTGGGGGGTGTTGTGGTTGTCTGTGTACTTGGGACTGGTGCCACATTGCCTCTGGATTCACAGATTCTACTTGTTGTGGCTGGACTTAGTGGATTGTATGTGTGGACATATGTTATTGCCATACTACTGGTCAGTGATTACTTCCCTTTTTATGTTTGCTCTATCATGTGGTAGCTTCCTCATTATCTTGCATGGTTGGGTAATGGCTGGAGTCCAGCATGCAAGATGCCTGCGTGTATGGCATTGTGTGTTGTTGTTATTTGTGATTGCATACTCCAAGCATTCCTGGCTGTGTTCATGGAATGCCTGTATAACATGTTCTGTGGTGTGTCCCATATTCTGCACTTGCACAGGGCCTTTCGTGGATTCAACATCAGTTTGGAGGGCTGCAACCTATGCTTTACACATGTTTTTCACTGTGGTATTCTGGCCAGGGACTGGGGTCAGGATGTGTATATCCAGTGTGATTACTCTATGGTCTGGTCTTACCAGTGAGGGGTACACTTCTCATCTTGCCATCCAGTACACATGTTGCTGATTATCACATCCAGTATGCTTACCCCTCTTGTGGGAGTGGTACATTGTTCCTGGGCATTTTGGTTTATGGATTCTGGGAAAGTTTCTCCTACTGTGTTGGTGCTAGTATAATGCTCCCGGTGTATGTATGGGTATTTTCAGTCAAGCAATATAATGTGGTTTGGGGGGCTTGATATATTCATGTATTCCGACATAGGCCAGGTGCAGTTCCTGGTATTAGGACAGTAGTCTGCAGCAGGCTATATACTGGGAGACGGTTTTAGCCATTGGTATTTGACCATGGCTAATCCATGCTGCTTCTTGTTGTGGTACCAACATGGGGGTGTAGTTATCCTTGACATTTCTTGCTAGTCACCCTCCTTTTGTAGCTTGTTCCATGTTTTGCGGCTGTACAGCACAGTATGAGGTGTGACCTGGTAGTGTTAGGGTGCTGATGTGAGCCTTGACCCAGTTCTCTATTACAGGACTGGTATCTACATTCTTCATACTGTGTGCATTTACACTGCACACATCTTGCTGTTTAGACATCTGTCATTGGGTAGCATTACATCTAGGTTCCTATCCCTTGTGGAACCTATGAAGGTGGGTTTGTGTTTTGAGACTTACCTATTCAGGGCATGCTGTGGGTACTAACAGCCTTTGCCAGTATCCATGGGGCATGGCATGATAGGTGCATGCCACCCCTAGCAGGTGGTGCATCATGTCATGCTCCGCATGTCTTCCCAGCCTGAAACACATTGGCTCCCCTTTGACTAACTGCATTACTTCAGCCAGTTATTGCACTTGATCATCCCATCGTCATTTTGTGGCTTCATGCTTGGTGAGGGTGGATGTTAGTCAGGGTGCTCATGTGCGCATATAGTACATGGTGTTACATTACTTAACACATGGCATTCATGCCTCAGGTGGTGCTGCAGGGCTGCCTCTGTCAGATGCGCATATTACACTTCCCTGTACATGTTTGTGAGCAGGTCATGTCATTTTAGGCATCCATGTTATTATTTGAGTGAGTCAGAAAGGGTATCATTCCCAGGGTTCCTACTGAGCCAGTGTATGTGCTATGCGTTGCCTCTTTGCCAAGGCCAGGGCATACTGGGCATGCCTCCTTCTGCCTACTGGCGTAGGCTCAGGTTGTTCCTCCTCCGAGTCACGCTCTGCCTGTGATGGCCTTGGCAATGTTGGGGGGCTGTTTGGCCCGGCCCTATGCTGGTCCTGCTGCCGCTGTTTTCGCAAGATCATATTATGTAGCATAGCACATGCCATGACAATTTGGGTACATGTAGTTGGTGTGTACTGCAAGGCTCCACCAGATGTGTCCAGACACCGGAACCATGACTTGAGCAGCCCAAACACACGCTCTATTACATTACATGTTTGTGCGTGTGCCTCATTATGGCGTTCCTGTTCAGGTGTGTGTGCGTTTTTGATGGGTGTCATCAGCCACGGCTCCAGTGCATAACCTGCATCCCCCACTAGGTGTCCATGTGGGATGTCCCCATTGGCAAATGTCTGGTACAGCTGCGTCAAATGCCAGATGTGGGAATCGTGGTAACTCCCAGGGCAGCCAGCACACACATTCATTATTATGCCCTGGGCATCACACATGACCTGGCAGTTGATGGAAGGGAAGCCCTTGCAGTTAATGTAGGCCCTACCCCGCTCACCGGCTGGTGCTTTGATGCGTATGTGCGTGCAGTCTATTGCACCCACTACCACAGGGTAGTCCGCTATTTGCTGGAAGAGACGCATATTGCTGGCCAATACCTCACGGGCATTGGGGAAATATACATGATCACCGACATGTGCTGACATGGCATCCAGGAACTGGTGCAGTACCCTGGAGGCTGATGCCTGTGATATCCCCATCATATCGCCAGTTGGTCTCTGGAAGGTACCTGTTGCTAGTATTCTCAGGCCAACACATACCTTGGTTTCCACTGGGATGGGTTCCCCTCTGTTGGTTCTGTGTGTGAGGCATGGCCTGCACAGCTCAACTATTTGCTGCAGGAGCTGTCTGTCCACTCTATAGCGCTCTACTATCTCCAGCTCATGTAACCCGTGGTAGGTGACCCTGGGCCTGTACACTCTTCTCCGTCTCCTCACTGTGGGTTGTCTGGCACCATCTGCATTGTCACCATCCTCAGCAAGTCACCTATGTCTCATTATGACAGCTATGGCAGCCCCTAACATTTCTGCTCTGAGTTAAGCTTTTTCAGTTTTCACTTCTATTAGCTTACTCCTGTCTTGCAGTGTCTCTTAAGAGAAACATCCTTCAGTACTGTTTGCAGAGTTTTAAGTGCTGCGCTGGGCTACTATTCTGCCTGTGTAATTGCCTACTTCTAATTGTTTTCACCTGCTAGCTTCAGCAGTTATCCCTGCTAGCTTCCTATTAATTCTGTTGCTTCCTTTTTCCTCTCTGTTTCCTCAGGGGGGAGCAACGTGCATACCATCAGAAACACGCTCACAATGGCTTACACGTGCGCACACGTGCTTACACAGTCCAGAATCTACTTATTCGGGTTAAAACGCGCGTACACCCGCGCAAACACTGTTACACGTCTGCCAACAGCCTCCAACATACTCAGCCTGCCCTACACACGTGCACACCCGTGCAAACAGTGTTAAACATCTCCCAAGACGCTCCCACTTTCTCAGTCTGCCTTACACGCGCGCACACTGCCCTACTCGTGCTTCATGGTGCGCACACGTGCGGATGCACACCCAGCAAGAAACTTTGGTGTAAGTAACAGTGTACACCTTCCATTTCTTGACTTTCCATGACTTATCTAGTGGCACACCTCTTTCCATGATCTGTGTCTGTCATCTGTCATGTTACACTGACCTCCAATGAACTGCATTTCTTTCTACCATTCCCCCTTGTGATGTCACCTATCTCCTACTCTATTCCTCCCCCTTATGTATCTCTTACACTACTCAGACTGTGCTCATTTGCTATGTGACTGTGAGATTCAGTATCCTAACCCTCATTTACATGAGATTGCCTACTAATGCTTAGTTACATGTCTTAGACTCAGCTTCCCCCCTTAGCAACCACTACACGGTGGCCATGTTGTTTTTAGTCTGCTGGGCCCTGCATTGTCATTCCATGTATTGCATGAAACCCACATTTGTGGGTTTATAACCTTCTTTTTTATGGTTTTCTACAGCGCAGACCGTTTGCGCGGGGCTGCGCTGGGTTTAAACATCGGCGATCGCAGAAAAAAAAAATTATATTTTTAATATTTTGGCATCAGGTTATATTGCCAATGGCCAAATATTTGGCCATTGGCATGCTGCCTGAGTCATATGCACCCTTTTTTTGGAGCTGACATGGCTCCGTTGTGGAATTTGCAGAAACGTACTCAGTTGTCAACTGAGTACATTTCTGCAGCTAAAACGTCTCTTACACAGACTGGTTTCTGCTTCATGGATCACTAATATACCTAATTTGCATACCTTTCGGCTGCAAGTGAGGTATTTAGCATGTCCACGCCCAGTCCGTGTAAGAGACGTTTTAGCTGGTCTCTTACACGGAGTTTAGGGCTGTTCCTGGATCGCGAGGTTTGCATGGAGTGTTGCACGTCTCTTACACTCCGTGCAAGCCTTCGTGAATCCTGCCCAATGTCTCTTGCAGAATTGAGGGGACACTCCCTACAGATGGCACACTGCAATGCTTTCCACAGTGTCTAGCTAACAGAGCACAGCAAAGGCTGAGGAGAAGGAGAGAAAATTTCAAACTGCCCTTGATGGCTGTTTAAATATTGTCCCCTCTGGGATGACACCTAAGATTCACCTGCGATTGACACAGAAGACAGAATGGATCAATTGGTCAGGTGGTGGATGATGGCTGACAGGGAAAGTAGGAAGTGACAAAAAAATTCAGTTTCTTGTTGAGTCTAAAATTATGCCATTCTTAAATAAATAGACAGTCTTATCTGTGATTTTTCTCTTTCCAATGAATCATATTATTATGAACATAGAAATAAACCAGATATAACAAAATCAACTGTTCTTGGTGAATAAAAGGTCACAGTATATGTAAGATAGCCTGACACATCACAACTTTGTAAGGTTAAGTACTGCTAATAAGCTTAGTCTTAGGTTTGCTTCCACCAGTTTCCACTTACAGACTGTGTGAATCCCAGGAAGTCACATACCTGGACAGTGCTTCCAGGTCATATCTCAAAGTTTGAAAATATATTTGTACCTCAAGAGTCTATTATATTTCAACAATGCTAGTATTTCAATGTCAAGCGGCCAACCGAAAAATGAAGTAAAACTCCAGTGCATTCAAAAACAGAAGACAGATATTTAATGTACTCAATCCTTTAGTGCCTTTATCTCTCACAAGAAATCTCACTAGAAGTGAGACAAAAGCACTGAGTAAATTCATTATCTGTATCATTTTTTGTCCTTGAGAGTTTGGACATCTCTATTTAACAAGTGAATAACGTAAAGAGGTAGATAGGCATACAACAGAAACATACATTCACTGACAACTACACTTCCTACACTATTGAAAAGCACTACAGCATGAATTGTTTTAGTATGCTTTGTTTACTGTGCAACTCGCACTCAACCGAAAGCTCATTTATTTGGGACATACATAGAAGGAAGGCCACAATAGAAATCTAGTGACAGTTTTGAGTAGCTACTTAACCTAAGCAGAGCATATCTTGAAGGGAGGCACAGAAAACACATCTGTCCTAGAAGAAAACATGACATATACGCCCTGGAAGAAAACATGCCTAAATTCTGAACAGAGTAGCTGTCAAACAAAAATGAACTGCAGATCACAGAGCTAAGTTTCAAAAACAAAAGGATATCAGTTGTAGTCCACATGCTTGATACACACATTAGGGGATTGCCTTAGACATTCAAGGGCAATCAATAGATGTGGGCAGACTGACACATGGTAAATGGACAGTGCAGTCATGGTAATAAAACCCAACGTGTGCATGATCAGTATTTTATGCATCAAAATATACTTCTAAAAGCTGGAGCAATAAAGGGATTTAAAAAAGGCAATAAACATGAATGGTCTGAGTTACCATGGGACAGAGCTGGGAAAGATGTGCAGCAGGTAAGGGTGATAAAGGACAGTGAGGGAAACGTACTCACAAGTGAGGAGATTGTGTTGAGTAGATGGAAAGAGTACTTTGAAGTGCTGATGAATGAAGAGAATGAGAGAGAGAGAAGGTTGGATGATGTGGGGATAGTGAATCAGGAAGTGAAGCAGATTAGCAAGGAGGAAGTAAGGACAGCTATGAAGAGGATGAAGAATGGAAAGGCTGTTGGCCCAGATGACATACCAGTGGAAGCATGGAGGTGCTTAGGAGAAATGGTAGTGGAATTTTTAACCAGATTGTTTAATGAAATTTTGGAAAGTCAGATGATGCCTGAGGAGTGGAGAAAAAGTGTTTTGGTACCTATCTTTAAGAATAAGGGTAATGTGCAGAACTGCAGTAACTACAGAGGGATAAAATTGATTAGTCACAGCTTGAAGTTATGGGAAAGAGTAGTGGAAGCTAGGTAAAGAAGGGAGGTGATGATTAGTGATCAGCAGTATGGTTTCATGCCAGGAAAGAGCAGTACAGATGCAATATTTGCTCTGAGAGTGTTGTTGGAGAAATACAGAGAAGGTCAGAAAGAGTTGCATTGTGTCTTTGTGGACTTAGAGAAAGCATATGACAGGGTGCCTAGAGAGGAGTTGTGGTATTGTATGAGGAAGTCGGGAGTGGCAGAGAAGTATGTAAGAGTGGTACAGGATATGTACAAGGGTAGTGTGACATTGGTGAGGACTGCGGTGGGAGTGACAGATACGTTTAAGGTGGAGGTGGGATTACATCAAGGATCAGCTTTGAGCCCTTTCTTATTTGCGGAGGCGATGGACAGGTTGACAGATGAGATTAGACAGGAGGCCCCGTGGACTATGATGTTTGCAGATGACATTGTGATATGTAGTGAGAGTAGGGACCAGGTTGAGGAGACCCTGGAGAGGTGGAGATATGCTTTAGAGAGGAGAGGAATGAAGGTCAGCAGGGCTAAAACAGAATATATGTGTGTAAATGAGAGGGAGGGTAGAGGAATGGTGAGGTTGCAGGGAGTAGAGTTGGTAAAGGTGGATGAGTTTAAGTACTTGGGATCAACAGTTCAGAGTAATGGTGAGTGTGGAAGAGAGGTGAAGAAGAGAGTACAGGCAGGGTGGAACGGGTGGAGAAGAGTGTCAGGAGTGATTTGTGACAGACGGGTACCAATAAGAGTGAAAGGGAAGGTCTACAAGAGGGTAGTGAGACCAGCTATGTTATATGGGTTAGAGATGGTAGCATTGTCGAAAAGGCAGGAGTCAGAGCGCGATGTGGCAGAGTTAAAGATGTTAAGATTTGCACTGGGTGTGACTCGGATGGACAGGATTAGTAATCAGTATATTAGAGGGTCAGCTCAGGTTGGACAGTTTGGAGACAAAGCAAGAGAGGCGAGATTGTGTTGGTTTGGACATGTGCTGAGGAGGGATGCTGGGTATATTGGGAAAAGGATGGTAAGGATGGAGCTGCCGGGTAAGAGGAAAAGAGGAAGGCCTAAGATGAGGTTTATGGATGTGGTAAGAGAGGATGTGCAGGTGGTTGGTGTGAAAGAGCATGATGCAGAGGACAGGAAGAAATGGAAACAGATGATCCACTGTGGCGACCCCTAACGGTAACAGCCGAAAGAAGATGATGATGATGATGATGATGATGGTCTGAGTTAACATGCCTGTGCATTTCCTGTCTAATCTGTGAACTCTGTTTAGTAAACAATATTGTGCATTTTTCAAGATTACATTAAAGAAGCTTGGTGTCTACCTAGGGTTTTGGCCCTATAATCTGCTCAAGGAAGTACCTCAAATGTTCATAACCCTCACTATTTAAAAATAATTCTGAAAACAATGCTTCAGATGCTCTCTTTCACATGCACTCCCCTTGCCATGACCATTTTTCTCTCAAAAAGAGGCTGCTCATATCGACAATGTTAATTTCCTGTGTCCTTTCATTGCACATCTTCTGGTCCAGATCCCATCATTGTTAAAATAGTGGTTTTGCAACAATCTTTTAAGACTCAGGTTAAAACTTATTATACTCCAGTCCAGAATGTAAGCTTGCAGTAAGAGCTAAGGAGAAAATAAGTTTAGGCAATTTAGTATACTGAGAAGGAAACAAGAAAACAAAGAAAAGATGTAGGGATGTTAAACAAAATAGCATTCTACCACTAGTCATAGTAGATCATTACAAAATATATGTTGAGTGTGAAAACAAACACAAATATGCACACATTCACACTTTATGATCGAAATGTGTTTGTTATGATGAACCATTTACTTAACTTTATAACTTTGCAGGTTTGCCATGATCCCCACTCACCAGAAAAAAATGGTATAGTGAAATGCTGTTGAATTAGAATATACTTTAAAGATAATATTTGCCTTCTCTTATAATAGTTCATGTCTCTGTGACTAACTTCAAAAGCAACATTATTTTAAATATATGATGTTTTTTCATAAAATGCTATTATCTGTGCTATGAATAAAGTTGGAACAATTAACCTTTTTGCTGAAATCACTATAATGTTTTGTAGAAAATGTTGCAGATATGGCAACTGATATTCAATTAAACTGTCACTGCATTTCTTCAAAATAATGGTAAAAAATTAAATTAGATGCTTTTATAAAATCTGTTTCAGCACACATTTTTTACAACCTGACTTGCATTCTTTTTCTTCACTGATTGGTTAAATTGGGTTGTTAGGCATTGTCTATTCATGCAAATTTGCAAGGTGTTATATAATATAGCAATAACCCATGTCTGGGTGTGGGTAATGCTGGATTTACCCACGGTTGGTGTGGTTTGGTCACAAAGTCCGAGTGGCCAAACAAAGCCAACCGTGTGTAAATCCATCATTACCCACACCCAGAAGTGGGTTATTGCTATTATACAATGACATTATTTAAGAAAAAAAAAATTACTTTTCTTAAATAATGGGATTGTATAATGCCTCCTTGCTGCCCTTCCGCAGCTGTCTGGTGTTCTGTGGCAGTTCTGATGTTCTGCACATGCATATGCCTATGCAGTACATCAGAGCTGTGGGCAAAAGCAATGGAGAAAGCAAGATCTCCGTTGCTTTTTACAAACTGTTTCGCTATGTTAAATGGGTTTAACATAGCGAGACAGCGTTAAAAAAAGCAACGGAGAATCTCCGTTGCTTTTTTTAAAGCTGTCTCAATATGTTAAACTCGTTTAACATAGTGAGACAGTGTGAAGCAATGGAGATCTTGTATTCTCCATTGCTGTAAAAAAAGAGTTATAATCATGGAAAAAGTCCGGACGACCGGACCTTTTTTCCATTATTATAACTTTGACGTTTTTGAATATTAATGGGGGGGGTCATTGTATAATATACGTGTGTGTGTGTGTGTGTGTGTGTGTGTGTGTGTGTGTGTGTGTGTGTGTGTGTGTGTGTGTGTGTGTCTGTGCATGCATGCTTGCGTGGATGTGAATTTGGTTGAACTTTCTGCCAATCAAAGGATTTTTCATTGTCAGAATTGGTCAAATGTAAACTTTGATGAGTGCAGGGATACTCAAAGTGTGCAACGTTAAATGCTAGGTGAGTGGAAGTGGATAGTAATGCTGCAGCTTTTGTTTGTTTGGAAAATTTCAACATTTGAGTTGTGTATGTGCAAGCACTTTTAGGTTAGGATCAGTGTAAAGATAAGGGAAGGGACTGGCATAATGGTCAGGGTATCTACCGCACAGACACAAGCCATCTTCAGATCAAAATAACTTCCTTCACCTCTAACTCCTGTACAGGTTCTATCCTGCATTCCTGATTTAAAAGACTCCTATAGCCAAACCATCCATCTTGTTTCCTTGTCCCCACCACTCCTTTTATCCTCTGTATAAATCTTTAATCTTCCTTCATAATTCATCTAATACCCTTCTTATTTTGATTACATTTTCTGGGAAGACCAGACTCATTTTCATCTTCTGTAGAAATGCTTCATACTTCTCATTCCACCTTCACCAAAATTTGTGCAGCCCCACCCTACCTTTTTCAACTTTGGAGACATTTTTGCTTTCGAAGACTAAATTGTTGAACAACTCTCCCTCTCATTCTGTTCCTGCCTTTATGCTCTGTGCTAAATTTTCAGAAATACCATGCTCCACTCTTCTTATAATTCTCTCTTGAGCCATACTCTGCCCATGTTCATTAAAATGATTAACATCCCACCAAATATGCACCCCACTACAAAAATGTTGCTAGTTAGCACCTCTTCCACCATAGTTTATTTCTGCTCAAGTTTCTCCTATCTCTCCTACAACCACTGCTTCCACCTCACCGTTTTTTCTTCCTGCTCTGCGGAAATAACCCCGACAAACTCTGATTGTTATCTGCCTATGACTGTGAATGGAAAGACACCCCTACTTGTCTTAAGAGAAATTGATATCTAACAACAGCTATCCCCTTATGAGATATCTAGCTGTCCTTCCTTATATGCATTAATTCCAAGAGAAGGTGTACCTTCTTAGGTGGGGGGTACTGCCATGTCAATATTTATATCAATTCCTCTTTTAGATCCAACTTTAGCAAAACTTTCTTAGTATTTATGTGTGTTGATCTCCTTCTATGCATATAACCTATTAGGCAATCTAAGAGTCTTTTAAACTTTAGAGCCAAAAGCAGGCTAAAATATTCCAATGTTCTTATAAATGTTTATTAACAAGGCTTGGTCAGTCTAAATTAGGTCCCTACATACATCCAAGCTTCCAACTTTGCCTTTGTATCTCTACCTCCCCCCCCCCCATAGTTATACACCTGTCCTTAATGACATAGGACACTTGGTGAACTAATGTTTTTCTGACCACAATGAGCACCTCTCTTTTCCTGCCTCTATCCACCGTACCAGATTTCTATGATTTCCAAGGCTTGCTGTTGTCATCAGTGATATGTTTAACTTTATATTTTGCAGAAGAATATCTCCCCTTTCCTTATTCAGCTTACATAAGATCCTTTCTGTCCTTATTGGCTTTTGTGCCCTTTCTTCTTTCTGTGATGGAAATATAAAGTCTCTCCTCCTTTTCCACAGTGACTACCTCTCTGAGCTCTGGATTCATATCCCCCAATTTTGGGTTAGGTCTAAAAAAAACAGTGGCCCTGAAGGTCTATACCAGGATATAGAAGCCATAAGAGTTATTCAGGAAGTGTAGTGAGTGCCTTAAGTCAGTATGGATTTCCTACCTCTCTACTAGATGCATCATTCAAATGCCCAATAATAGTCCCATACAAGCTGTGCCAATACTGCTCTCCAAACTCTGTCATATTTCACTCTGTGACTGAGAAATCTATCTTACATTTCAACATGACCCACAGTCTTCTTACAAAGTATCTCCACATCCATTCTTGCATTTTTCTAGCTCTCTCCTCTATTCGCCCAGCCTTACTCTTGCTTAGCCACTGATATCCAGCCTGTTTTATTCATACGATGACCATTCCATGCATACATTTTCTTCCATGAAACTACAACAGCTAGTGCTGGTGTTCCTGGCATCAGCCAGTGTGTACCATTTCTATCTCTTTCAGTACTACCATCTCTTCCTGTATGTCTGCAACTCTTCAAACCTTCGTAAACCTCTGTTGAGTAAATTTCCATTCTTTAAAGCTCTACACACTCTGCTTAATTAGATCAAACTGTTATCATATTATTTGGGGCCCTTTCCATCTCCTCTAGTCAATCAATGCAAATTCAGTTAACTTGAAAAAGTCCTCCCTCTAGTATAATAGCTCAGTTTAAATGCATCAGACCACCACAAAGCCAGTAGCTTGACAAACTGGGGATCATTTTGTGCTGTTTACATAATAAGCCAATGTAAAGCAAAATAATCCTAGCCAGTAAGTTTCTGCACTCCTTTCCATGGCAGTTAGCACAGAGAATTAAAGCTATGTGCTGTTAACAAGTTACAGCCTGTGATATAAGGTTTGATTCTCTCAGCCTTCTTTTGTCTACTGTGTAATCTTCAGTAAGCCCCTTAATCAGACAATTCTATGGGGATTTGGGGTTGGCTCCTTAATGGCCTTGAACCACTTTTGTCATGTTGCATATAATGCTTCCTCAAATTCACCTACATGCCACTATCCAAAAAGTTTATATTTTAACAATTACATTTACTATGATAATAAATTGATGAACTGCATTTCTACAACTTGAATGCAATCAAGCTCCTAACCGGGAATGCTGCTTGAACATTTAGGGGCCTACTTTGAGGATTCCTTCACTAACTGGTTCAGAAAAACCCTAGCAGAGTAAACAAAATATGTTTGCATTCAAAGGAGGGACATTGAACAAATATATATATATATATATATATATATATATATATATATATATATTACATATTATAGCGGCATTGTTTCAAGTTGCATAAACATCTTACTTAACAACAGTAATCCTTGACGCAGTTTATGTCCTGTATCTGGCAATGTTACTGCCAGTGCAAACATAAATGCAGCCCTTCATGCTGGACCTTTTGGTCACCTGCTTGACACCGTTTCTTTTACAATTCCATAACATGACATTATTGCAACAGCCAGTAAAGCCATTTCATTGTTCAAATACATGTATATAAAAGAAGAGCCATGTAGCCTGCCTCATATCAAATTTGAAATGAAAAGGAGAAGTCATGCATACATGCGGTTTCAATTAACAGTTCATGGAAAACAACTATGCCGCCCCATG
The DNA here is from genome assembly GCF_019279795.1 of Protopterus annectens. Lineage (NCBI taxonomy): Eukaryota > Metazoa > Chordata > Ceratodontiformes > Protopteridae > Protopterus > Protopterus annectens. The sequence goes on from NC_056748.1 coordinate 103,935,656, forward strand.
GCCAATGTCATACTAAGGTCAAAGCAAAAGGCAGTTGACAAATAATATATGATGCAGTCCACCTGCCAGACCAATGATGTTTAGTATAAAACACTGCCCAGAACCCTTTATATTTGAAAATAAATGGTCATCTGAGGTGAGTGCAACTGAGATGGAAGGACTTTACTGGGTGTTTCAAAATCTCCTCTGTTGAAAGTAAAAATCCTGAAATAATTACTAGTAGCATTCTTATCTCTGAAAATCAGTAACTATGAGGATCATATATGAAGTTTGGGATCTAACTTAATATGGAGCCAGTGAGCAACACAGAATGACACTAATACACCAAGAACTGTCCATATGTATTACACATATTGAATGTTCACATAATGTTCTTCAGCCTGAATATCTTCAGATTTCACTATTGGCATGATGATGTCTGTGATATAGGACACAGAGAACACAGATGGCTCCACATAATTGTTGAAAAGAGCTGGAAGAGGGGAACCCTTTAACCTAGTTCAACACACTTCTGGCTAAATGTATACCTACAAGAACCTCATTAATACTCAAGTAATTTATTCCAGACTGCAGCTCTAATTATAACCTGTCTATAGTCTGCAATTTTATTGTGTATACAAGTGTACATCAGAGCTTAATGAGCTACAGCTCCTCTACAGCAGTCAGACATCTGAGCTAACACCTCCTACTCCCATGTATGACAGAGCCCTCCTCACCATGCATCTAACTCCCTGCAATTAGTATACATTTCAAGGCTTCTGCAGTCTGTTATGCATTGGAAAATAAGAGTCTGCAGAGGCTTTGCAATATCATTTTCATCATGAGTTATTGATACTCCACAAGCAAAACTACAAAGCAACCATCTGCAAAGGAAAAAGCTGATTTAAACTAGTTACTTTTATTGAGCCACCCCCCTCCCACACACACACACACACACACACACACATCATTGTTTTTCATTGTTTTTTTAATACCTTTATTGAATTGTGACTTGTGACACAGGCAAATTTACATTTATATAAAAGAAATCAAACTGTATTAAAACATTAAAATTAACAATCATTACGCTTCATATATATTGCTATATATCATATAACCTAAGCAACACTACATACATTATTAATTTCCTGCCCCCTTTTTTAAACAAGTAACATCTTTATTAAACCATCACTTATGACGTAAGCAACCATACATTTATATAAATGAAAACAAACCACACCAACTCAATCCTAGTTGCAAGCATTTTAGATCACAAACCATATTGACACACTGCCATTTACAACCATTATACATCATTTATAATCTACCCAATCATTTTCTGTCAAAAATGACATAGCTCATTTAAGTCCTGCCTTCTTTTAACTCTCATTACTACCCTCTATGAATTGTTCCCACAATTCCCATTTTTCCTATAGTTTGCTCCTATCTTTTTTCTGAAGATCTCAGTTCCAGTTGTTTTATCTCTGTTACTATATTCACTACTTCTAATATATTTGGTTTAGATTTTGCTTTCCATTTTGTAGCAATTGCTTTTGCAGCATAAACTATAATTAGAGACCCCAAGGACTTACCATGTCTAGGCAATTTTGATTCTGTATCATAGCTCAGAAAAATCATCTGCCTCATCACACCAATCTGCTGACCCAGCATCTCCAACAGTGTATCCCACAGGGAATCCTTAAAGTCTGCCATCTCACTGCACTCCCAGAAAGTAATTTCCCAATGATCTCTTTCTTCTCCATCACACCTCCAACATTTGGTCATTTTTCACTGTCAGAAATATGCAGTTACTAGTGTCCAAAGTCATCTCAAGACGACCTGAAATCTCATGAGCCTTGTACTGTTTAGTAGATGTGTTTTCTTTGCATCATCCCAACCTTCCTAAATCTGGCAAATCCCTTCCCTCTCTCCCAGGCATTACTCAGGGAGCTACCTGTTTGGGCAAATCTGAAGTATTTTGCAGCAGCCTTTTAGGTTCTGTTGCTAGAAGGCAAAACAGGCATCTGAATGTGCAACACTTAATTAAGACCTGCTCAGTTATTATTACATATCTCGAGTTGCAGAAAGACTATGCTGAATTTATTCACCCCTCCTATGCCTAATATTAAGTCTACTCTATGGCAATATCCTGGAAGTCAAACATTTCTTCTTCATCTTCTGCACTTCTTTTATACTATAGGATAATCCAGTAAACTCCATTTATAGCCTGCAATTCCCTGATAAAGAACTATACTTCCTGCAGGAAGCTAAATTTTTCTCCTCTGCCCTTTAACCACTCCCACTAATTAAGGCCAGTCCCTTATGCTTATTCTGCACATCTTAGCTGGGGATGTGTCCCCAAAAAAGCTCTCTGGAAAAATCCCAATAAACATGAATTCTTAGAATATCACTTTAATGAATTAATAAGGTAGCAATTGTTTAATAAAATATTCTCTGCAGTATATCAGTGCAGTTAACAAATTTCTTATCTCACTTTAGAACTATCAGGTTTTCTTCATCAGCATAATGTATTCTATGTACGTTCAGTCTAATGAAGTGCTTAGATTGATAGCAGAAAGGGTTTTAGATTGGAAACTTTTGAGAGATTATTGCCCCCAAGTAGATTTTGGTATTCCTTTCAGATACACATTTCCTCTCCTCACCTTGTTTTCCATCACCAAATTTGCTTCTCATATAACCTTCTAGATAGCAGATTATTTTACCTTGATCAATTGTATCTGTTTGCCTCTCATGGAAAAGATCCATCTCTGATTCAAAGAAGGGAAAACATCTTACTATCTGCATAACCATCTTGGCAGAACATTACTTTCTTCAATAACAGATTCCATCATTCTGAACATATTTTCCTTCACTAAGCCTTTCTCACTTGTCTTACACATTCCCTGCCTTTTTTCCCATCTTCCATCCTTCCAGATATTAGCTGCATCATTACCTTCACTCACAAAAATATTTTAAAAAGTTAAGATTAATCAGGACCAAAGAAAAAAAATCGCCCTTCCTTATTAAACTCAGGGCCATGCACTCTCATCGCAAAATACAGGCTTGATCCTTTTAAACTGCTTATCTTATGACTATGTTTTATGATGACATCTAGGAGGTCATTATTTTGACCTGATTGCAATAAGTGCTAATTGATTGTAGAACATAAAAATATATATTGGCATTTGCTTGCAGAGACCACCAGCACAGGGAGCTATTGCCAGTGAGACTGAACTAACAAGAAGCCTCTAAGCAGCTTCAATATGAATTTCCATTAAAAGCCTTGTTCCTTTTAACAAGAAAACCTCCATTAAGGAAATTATAAGTTCAAAAAGTACAAGCACACAAACACACACACACACACACACACACACACACACACACACACACACACACACACACGCACACGCTACACACATGCTCACACACTTAAAAGCTGGTGTGTAGGCATTGCTTTATTCATAGACTTTAGCACAGTATCTGAAGCATTCTGTGCTATTTGGTGGGAAAGATGCTATTAAGAGAAATGTGGAACCCGGCTACTTGGAGGATCTTTCTTTGTCTGAAGGTCCTGAGGCAGTGACAGTACTATGAAATGGTAGTGCTTAATGAAGTGTGGGACTTAGAAAAGAAACACAGTATAAGTAAGTACATTTTTGAGATAGATATTTTACATGCAGGCTTTATAGGAACATAATCATTTGCATTTTTTAAACAAAATCTGTTTCACTGAATGCTTCACTAAAATATAACTCCCTGCTGGGAACTGTTTTAATAGTTTTACACATGGATGCAATAACACATTTAAGCAACAGTAGCCAGATGAATTATTCTGGCAGAAGCAAAACAAGAGATATGTGTCATTGATCTAGTTAAGAGGTTTTTGCTTGATGCACATAACTGGAATTTGTAGTGCAGATTTACTTGTCCAAAAGAAGAGAGATTTTGGTCATTGTGACTGGTCATCTGTGATATAGTGTCTTGCTGGAAGATGCACAAAGCAGCTTAAACAATCAGAATGCAGCTATGCTTTTGTTAGCTAAATTTACTGACATCTAAGACCTTACTAAGTTTTGGATGGTTGCTAGATTGAGAAAGGACTGTGACATGTTAAGGGGGGTAGCTAAAGATTTGTGGTTTTCAATTGAGAAAAACTTAACAATGAACCACTCTGAATAGTGCTTACTCAGTAGCAGTTGATTACCAGACATATGCCTTTTAAACCACCTTTCTAACTTTTTTTATAGATGGAGGCATTCCAGATTGTGGAAGCAGTGGATTCTCTCAAGTGAGGAGATGTGTGCCTTGTTGATGATACAGCTTTGGTATGGATTGCTAGGTCCAACACTGACCAAGAGAGTTTGGGTCATCAAACTGGATAACACCTCCTCTCAATTATTTTGCAGTCTTGGGTGTTTTTTATATTATGCAAGCATTCTTGCAGAGTTTCAAAGGATAGGCTAATATTTGTATTCCTTGCAGTGCCCAAACATTTAGATCACTTGTTGGATAAAGCCTTAATCAAAGCTTGTTGGGTCATGGTTATTTATCCCATTTGTTCTGTGCATGTTTAGGTAGCTGTAGTAACTAAAAGAATGAGCAGATGGTCTTCCACAGCATTTTTGTGTTACATTAGATAATTTTGGAGTTATTTTATATGACGGATGGTATGTCAATGGTTTTATTGTATGGTCATTTGCTGTTTTTGTTGAAAGTTTAAAACATGTTTGGATTTTGGGTCATTCATTTTGTGGGCAGCAAAGACAGCAGTGGTTTGGTATGGAAGGGTTTTGGAGGAAAGATGTGGGATCAGATGTTACCAGCATTGCAGCAACCTATGGATGAAGCAAGCTTGCAATGTTTAAATAATTCATTGAGGAGAAACAATATCAGCAAAGTGTCAAATCATATCTTGAATCTAGGATACTGAGAGACTTAGTGACAGTGCAGCAGTTATATCATAACACTATGGTGGTTTGGTTACCCACTCTGTCTAGATTAGACTAGTAAGAAGTGTATAACGCAGCAAGCCTTGGAAACAGACCACAGATTTCTAAATCAGAGTACAGCCAAGGCAGCTGCAGACTTGTGTGATTTAGACCTTGAGTGCTAGGATTTCACAGACAAAATTTTGATTTGATGTAGAGAGGATTGGTTACATCTATCTGATACTGGCCTGGACCAATCCTTTTTATGAGAGTTGTTAGGTTCAGTTTAGGACATGTTTAAAAAACAATAAAATGTGTACAGCAGAAGTTGGGAGGAACCATATCATGAGATTGTCTATGTATACAGAGTACAACCTCAAATGGGGAGAGGGTTTATTGGGCCTTCCTTTGAAGTTTTCCCAAAATGGGGACAGTTATTTGCCTGATTTCAGAGTAATCACATAAAGGAAACAGAGGGAACACGATACTTAGGGAGGCAGTCGGTGGGTAGTTGATGGCCATCACCCCCCTTTCATTACTCCCATTAATTTCCTGGGCCACAATAAAAGGTTCACAACTATTAGAGTGACCTGTAAAAATGTTGCCACTCTGGTAACAGACAGTCCTACTGGTATGAACTGTCATTCATGCTGCTCAGTCAGGGTTCATTTGGCTTACTGTGGCCTCCATATGGTTATTTATTAATGTCTTAAAATATCAGCACATGCAGGTATTGATTGCAGCAATGGTCATGTTACAAATATATACTTTGTTATCATAAAACTGGATGTAATGGTTGCTAGCATCTTTATATTTTGAAGGTATTTGTAGTAGTGCCAGGGGACAAATGGAATTTGTTGCACAGGTGTATTGGTCTCTGAAGATGCACTGATTGGATATCAACATGATGATGTCCTAATCAGTGGGTGGGTGCACCTGTATTAATGAGTTGAAAAGGGGCAGATGCTTTCATGTCTAGTGCAGTGGCTGAAGAATTTCCTCCTGGCCCTTCCTTATGCTTGCAAATGGCCTGCAACTGTGCTGTTGTGCCCATATTTTTTCTGTGTCACTCTAAATGGTGGTCTATGAATATTAGAATGACAATAAGACAATATCCACTGAATCACTTAAAGTTTCAGTAAGTCAGGTGTCACATACACTTAGAACGAAAAACGAATACTCTAAGAAAATTTCCACCAGGTGTTCTCAGTGGAATAACTATAGAAAAATATTCCCCAAATCTGAAACATGAATATAAACCTAGTACTGGTATTAACTGCTATAAAACTTAAACTTAAACTTAAAAAAAAAATAAAAAAGTATAAAAAATAGATAAATAAAAAATGAAGCTGTCTGCCTGAATACTTCTCTTAAACTTAGTAAATAAAGTAAAAAAAAATCCAATCCAGGATATGTTGAATTTGCAGTTTCTTTATTAATAGCACAAGTGAGAAAGCCATTAGACCTAATGGTTAATACATTTAGGAACATTAACTTAAGTAGCATTTGAAGTGGGACGTTTCCACTGTAAATACAAATCAGTCCAGCTGTAGTAAAAACCAACCCACACTCCTTCCCTTAAAATAAAGGATTAAAAAGTCAACAAATGTAAAATAAATAAATAAATAAAAATAAAAAAGGTTTCAAACTAAGCAGAAATATCATGCTATTCAACATTCCCAAAAATCTCTGTCTCTCTGTATTTATTGCATCCTTATAAAACAAAAATCATCATAATAAAATATAATTATATTTTCACCATATTAATTTATTCAAATCTTTTAAATAAAATTGCTTTTGTTTCTTCTTCAGGTATGTGCACACTAGAAATTCCAAGTTTTACTGTCTGTCTAAACGTAATTGGCAATCAGAAGTAAGAAAGAAACAAACTACTAAAGATCAATCAAACTCATTTGTATTAACAATACCTAGAGCAATTCTAAGAGCAAGAATCTTGTAAATTATAAATTATAAAAATATGGAAATGTAAAGATAAACTGACACAAGTCATATTTAAGTCTTATTTAATTACCTGCTTTAGGTAGTTAGGCAATGCAAGCTTCATACATAAACAACGTATGTGACAGTCTGTGCAGGGAGAAACAGAAAAAATGTATAATGTATGCTCCGGTTTAAAACCTATGAGTTTAAAATATAAAAAGACAAGATGTGCACAAACTAGCAGTATAGAGTTATAGTTTCCAGTGTGTATGAATATATAAATGTGTATATTATACATGCAGCAAAAGTTTTAAATTCACTATATGTTTGATGTCACATAACCTTTGTGCATGCGCAAAGGGTCTATCTTTTTGTCTGAAAATGTAACAAAAACGTGTCAAATAATTCCTGTTTAAATTGTAGCTGCTTTTACACAACAGAGTCGAACTACAGGTGTTTTTACTACAGCTGGACTGATTTGTATTTACAGTGGAAACTTTACCACTCCCACCTCAACTGCTATTTAAATTAGTGTTCCTAAATGTATTAACCATTATGGTTTATGGATTGCTCATCTATTGGCTTACTAACAAAAAAAAAAAAAAAAAAAGAAAACTGAATTCAACATATTCTGGATTGGATGTTTTATTTGATTTATTAAGTTTAGGAGACTTACTCAGGCAGACAGCTTCATTTTTTATTTATTTATTTGAATGCATTTTTTTATTTGTTTAAGTTTTTAACAGTTAATGCAATACTAGTTTCATAATGTTTCAAATCTGGGGAGTATTCTTGTATAGTTATTCCACTGGGAACACCTGGTGGAAAGTTTCTTACAGTGTTTGAACATTAGAATGAGCTGTCAAATTGCTGCACTTAGTTACTTGACCATGCTTCTGCTTAGGGACACTAAAAGGGTACAGGGGTTGGACAAGCCGGCCAGTGCTGGCTGTCTGTCATGCTGCCAGGTCAGAGTCTGTTCAGCTTACTGAGGCCTCAGAGTAGTTATCTATTACAGTCTTTATGATATGGGTTAACAGACATTTGTATTGGTTTTGATCATTTCAGTCATGTTACAAATGCCATATATGCTGTTATCTAATAAACTGGTCAAAATGGTTTATGAAATATTTTATGTTTTGTGGGGGTTAGAAGTGAGGCCAGGGGACAGCTAACATGTATGCACTCTTTTTATCTGAATAAAACAGGAGTTTTTGTGCTTCAAAGGAAATCAAACTAATAGCTCTGATACTTGTTGAGTGGTATACAAATGTGCTAGTTTTTCTTAATTATCACCATAAGGTGTTCCCAACAGAGGAACAATAATGCATCACAAATCTAAATAAGTCATTACAAATGCATGCATACATGTGGTTTTAGTGTACTTACCATCGTCTGATACTGTATAAAAAGGAAACAAAGCAAATGCACATATTGCCTTGATGATAATCAGATTGTCTGGTATGCCTTATCATATTAGCAGTTAATTTATCAGATTTATAGCTATACTGAGCTGAAAATGTTGCAGCCCTGATGTTCAGAAGCATGTTGTTCTGTGTATTTATTTTCATTGCTTATTTAACTGTGCCAGTGGTGTAGACGGAAAAAGTTTTGACTACTGTCCTTGTAACGTGAGTTCAAACTATGCAGGCATTGGAGGATGAGAGTGCCCATCCTGGGGGGGGGGGTGGTTCTGGGTCTTGATATGTCCATTGTTCGTAAAATGGTTTGACCTTTTTCAGAGAGTTGAGCAGGTCATGAATGGAGACAGGACAAAGGGAGGAATGGGTGGAACACCCAAGCCAGATCTGGTAGCCCTTGTCATGAGTGTAAAGGAACTTGCGTATCCATGATGTCAGGGTGCCTGCGGTGGTGCTCATGCCTAAATCACTTCAAGCGATGGGGTAAAGCTAATAACTGTGCTCTCATTAGCAGGATGCTGGTGAGAGTGCAATCTCTCCAATGATTATCTGTATGAAGGTGTCACCATGCAGCTCTTGCCTTAAAAGATTTAGCAGATTTCCCCCCCCTGGAAATAAATAGGATGAAGTCCAGGTGAGAGGGCATTGATGCCTGGTAGGTGAGTGAAGATCTTTAAAATATGTCCTCATTATTTGTTTATGTCAGTTTGCTTTCGCCACTAATGTAACATAAACACCAGAGCTTGGGAGATATGATAAGATATATGGAAACCAGGCATAATGAAGGTAGCATCAGCTAGGGCAATCTTAAAGATAATGAAGTGGTTGGGAACAATGCTACAATGGTCACATAGGACATGGAATATGAAAAGAAATAATGCAGTGTTGCTTCTTGCTGATGGTAATGGAGTTACAAATGAAATTCATGTATAAAAATATAGCTAGCTCTATAGAGAGGCTTAAAGGTTAATGCACTTAATGGAAAAGTATAGCAGAAGGGAAATTATTTGCTTATGGCTTACCAAAATTCACACTTAGAACTGATGCACTCAGTAGGTATTTTCTTTAATAGTTCCACATATATGCTCATATAACCAAAAAAGGAATGCACAATTTAAATACTTTTGAAAATAATATCTTTATTTATGGTTTACTTGCCTTGCAACACAAATTAATCTGGCAGTGATGATGAAAACGGTATTAAATGCTTCAGTGGTAAGGCTGGCTGAGGAAAAAAGTATGAAACAGCAAGCAGCTAGTTCTCTTATACAAATGCGAGGGTTTGGTAGAACTCAAAGTCAGAGCAACGTCTTGTGGAGACCTGGGGCCTCACAGTTCTTCCCATCTAGAAAAACAAGAGGCAGCAAAAATATCCTAGCATCATTACTCAAGCCATTCCCTAAGCTAATTACTTTGACTGATTGCTGCATTAATTATGGATCCCAGTACCACAACTGTAACTCTCCACTACATCTTCTTCCTGCTCCCCAGAGATAAGCAAGGGGGGCACTTTCACACAACAAAGAGTTACATATGATGTAACCTGGTAATGAGCATTTCAGGGACTGCATGATGAGCATTCAGGGAAAGCAGGTGACTGATACAAACTGCATAGGGGTCACTACCATGACTGCAACTCCCAATTAGATTACTTGCTTGCCAGAGATAAGCAAGTTGGACATGTTCACACAAAAAAAGATTTACTTATGTTATAACCTGGTATGGACCATTTAGGGGTTCTAGGGCCAACCACAACAGAGGGGGCAGACGAGATGATATATAAAAGAAAATGGAAGCCTAAATAGTGGAGAACCTGGTAGCAAAAAAAAAAAAAGTTGCATTATTGTGTTCACTACATAAAGTCTGCAATGACAAAAACAATGCATCTTGAAAATGTCGCAAAATCTGCTTGTGTCCAAAGCAATATAAAATTTGGTAGTTGTGATTTCCCAGGACTGGCCCAGTAATCAAGAAGCCTCAATCCTCACCACTAACACCAGTGAGAGAGGTTCACATTGGGAGAATGACAAGTACATACACAATAAAGTACAATTTCCCATAAGAGCACACAGAGGTCACGGGCAGTCTGGGGCTGGTTTCTCCATCTTTCTCCAGATCCCCAATAAGACTCCCCACTTACACAGCTATAGAGTTGAGTCCTTAGCCAAGGTTCCAAGCCAAGTCCTCCTAGCACTCTCTCTGTCCAACTAGTGCTCTGTGTCCCTGCCCAATTAGCTGACACACACACACACACACACACACACACACACACACACACACACACACACACACACACACACACACACACACACACACACACTTTGAGATTTGATTTACATACAAACACACACCTGGGAAAGGCTGGTACAGGTATATTAGCTATGCCCCCTTCTGCTCAGACCATAAGATAGTTAGCACTGCCACCAGAACCCCTTAGCTACTGTAAGGCCCTTCCCAAAGGGTGACCAATCTTACTGTGTAATGTTACTATTATCCAAATGCTAAGTGTGACCTAGGCTTGCAAGGCTATTGAAGAGTGGCCTGTACAATATCACCAAATACATACACCAGTACTCTAAGAGCTTAAATATCACTAAAGAAACGAGCCACGATTAAAAGGTTTAAATATATTTAATAATAAATAAAAGAACAAGACAATATTCAATAACTCAGCACAGTGACTACAGAGTTCAGAATCACAGGAAATATTTTAAAGCAACATTGCAGGGCAGTCTCAAACAAATACAGAAAACAGATAAACTAATCTATATTCCTAACAGTCTCTAAAAGAAATACTAAACTTAAATAATATATTTACAGAGCAAGGCAAATATAGATGAGAAGTGCTGAATGGATGTTTTCAGACCCAAGACAAGATACAAAATGACAAATCTCTGAGAGAGTTCCCAAATTAATATCAAAACATTACTGCTGGGTCAGCTGGATGACATCACTATTTGTCATCTGCCTCCAGTTCCCAGCCTAAACAGATATCAACAGAATCTAACATTTCTCTGTGAAAAATACTTATCTCTCAGAAGTTTGCCTAGAACTGAAAGTCATAAAACAATTAACACTTTTCATTTGGAACCTAGTAATCATTTCTTTTCCAGACAACAGGAAAACCTCTAGCTTTAGACATTGTGGCTGCTTGCTGTACTGAAACTAACTTTTTTATAGCACATCCTAAAACACTTTTAACTTATTTTCCTAAAGTTGTGCAAGTTAACCCCTTATGTTCCAACTTCTGCTATTAATATAGTTTATATACATTTCTGTTCTTTTCCAGTAGGGTATAATGTGGTTACATTCTTGAAGCTCAGTACGTAACACATACAGTTCAACACATACTTCTGTACCAGTAGTTTAATATCCACATAACATATAGTTCTCTTACATTTGTAAGACAAGCCTATTGATCATATTAATATTCACAAATGACATACGATTATTTAGAAAATTCCAGATAGCTGGGCTAGCAATGTCACATTTCTATATAAATCATATTAATATTTTCAAGTGACATATAATTATTTACAAAATTTCAGCTAGCTGCACTGGCAGCATTTAGGTTTGTCACAGTAGTAATGAAGAAGCTAGTATAAAAATATAATACTGCAATAACTTATGGTGGCTGAATGTGATGTGAAAATGGATTGCTTTTTAATTGCAACAGCTAAATGTACTGAAAAAAGATAATCACAAAACATTATTGCATCAACATTTGAATGATAGGTACTTTGTCAATATACTAATGACCAAATGACATTGAATATACAGTCGCAGATATGGAATGACTTAATATCAACCACTGACAGATTTATTTAAAGTGCCTGAATGTCAGACAAACCTCAAGTGCTGAGAATATACAATCATCTCTAACTTCAATTTGGGTCCAAGCCAATGTACTCTAAACATTAACTGGGATATCTGACATAAATGAATTACATTACCTGACATACATTTCAGATTGTCCAAGGATATCAGAAAAAATAGATAACCTATTTCAACATCCTAAAAGGTAATAAAAAAAGAAAGTGATTCAGTTGTAGGAACTGTTTATATAATCAAATACTACTGGACATGTGAGAACTATTATCTAACTTTTTAACAACTTTCTTTATTTATTATCTATTTAATCTATTATCTAACTTTTAACTACTATCTTTGTTACACTTCACCTTTCTCCCCTGAGCCACGGACACTGCCATACCACTCGCAAGTGTGCCCATCCACCTCTTGTTAAGTTTGCGGCAGCCTGCCCCACCCTCCAGAACACCCAACCAGTGCCTTCCATCCAGTAAAGTTGTCTTGTAAACAGCTCTGAAAAACAGGGCACACAGCCATCTTGTTAAGTTTGTGGTGGCTTTCTCTACCCTCCAGAATACCCAAGAAGTGTCTTCAATCCAGTAGAGTTACCTTGTGAAACAGCTCTGCAAAACAGGGCATACAGCCCTCTTGTTAAGTTTGTGGTGGCCATCCACACACTCCAGAGCACCCAAAAAGTGCCTTCCATCTAGTAAAGCTACCTTGTGAAACAACTCTGCAAAACAGAATGCACAGCCCTCTCATTAAGTTTGCAGCAGTGTCCCACACCCTCCGGAACACCCAGCAAGTGCCTTACATCTAGTAAAGTTACCTTGTGAAACAGCTCTGCAAAACAGGGTGCACAGCATAGGTGTCTTCCTGTAGCTATCTGTCCTGCTGATAATATAAGTCTTAGCAATAAGACTGTACTTTTTTGTAACAAAATAATGAGACAATAGTATTCTGTGTCAAAATAACAAGTTACATGGAGCACACACTCATGAAGCAAGGTAGTTGCTTACTTAGTATAGCCCAATTAAACACCCAGTGCTGCTGTATGCTTTTCTAATTAACACATCTAATACCAGCACTCAACCATGTATCACTCTCAATCTAGTCATACAGGTTACGAGGTAAAAGCGTAGTTATTAACTATTTTTAAGCTTAACTGTAGAAAGCCATTATCCCCTTTTTCAAAAGCCAGCCCAACCCTTAGAACCTCTAAGCTCTTTCCAGCTCCTGGGCAATATTTCCTCTGCCTGGTCTATGATGGCTCCTCCCCCCCCCCCCAGGCCTGAACTTTAAAGCAATATAACTCAAACCTTATGACTTTTTTTCTTTTGGAATAGCCAGTAGTTATGGCTGCTAAAAACAACTTATTTTTTCTGAGTCAGCCAAGGTACTGGTGTCCTACCTGGCATGCTTACTCTGGGCTGATTGTTTAATTTCTGGTGCTACCTCTGTGGCCTCAGTTCGGCCCCACTCCATTCTACCCTCACTTTGCTCAACTTTGCTCCCCGTCCCTGCCCCAATTTCCACACACCACCACTACTTCTACATTTATTTAACCACTTAGTCATCTGACCCCACACAACAACCTCTACTATCCATTCCCTTCTCTCAACCAATCTATCTCCACCACTAACATAGCTTCATCACTAATTAAATCCACTATCCCACTTCGCACAGCCCATAATTGTCTTACCACCTCCTACTGCTAAACTCTACTCCTCCAAGCTTATTAAACACTAGCCCCAAGCTTCAAAATGTGTTGCTACAAGTCTCACTGTCCCCAAACCCAACTTCTCAAACCTCTCATATTTCTAACCTCACTATGTGTCAGTCTATCTATAGTCTTGATCGCTATCTCTTATCACTTTGTACCCACCCAATATATCAAGCTAATGTATTCCACCCTACCCTTTCCCAGTCCCTACCCCTTCAGCCACTTTAAAATATCTCCAGCCATTTACAACCAGTCCATTATTGAACTTACCACAACTAGACAGCCACTCCCAATCCATTAAATTGCTTGACTCCCTATCCTCCCCAGTCACAATAGGTGCACCCAAAGGTTCACTCCTTGGCTCCCTTCTTTTCAACATTTTTACAAACCAACTCCATCTAGCAACCACCAAAGTGGAAATAGTGCAATATGCTGATGACACTACTCTAATCTGTCCTGCACCAAACATACAGCTCCTTCAACAATACACCTAGGAATCCTTCACTGACATAGAAAATTGGCTTAACATATCTCAACTGATTTTGAACCCCACCAAAAAACAATTCATGCTATTTCACCAAACAAAGAATAATGACCCTTTCAACTTCTCTATATCATCAGCCAATAAGACCCTCATCACCCCAGTCCTTGAAGCTAAATTACTAGCACTAACAATTGACCAATAATTTAGATTGAACAAATATATATTCCTTACCATCTCCAAAGTCCACAAAAATCTAGGGACCTTATACCACAGCAAAAAAGTACCTTACTTCCGAGTCTAGAATAGTTATAGCCTGAACCCCATCTCCTACCTACATCCTCTATGCCTCACCAGTCATAACAAACCTAAGTAAGGCCAACCTTAATAAACTCTCCACATGCTACAACAAAATTGCCAGGTTTGCAAGTAGTTCCAAATCTCATTCCCACCACTGCCAGTCCTTATTATACTACACTGGCCTGAATTTCCCAATTTATTACACTACCACCAACTCAAGCTCGCTCACCAAATTCTATACTATTCTGAAAAAAAACTCTTCCCTAGCTGGATTACTAAACTTCTACAATAGTTATAGACAGCTACACTCCACCAACAAAGCCCTGGTTGAAAATGTTTCTTGTAAAAATAGCTTTGGGGAATCTGTCTTCCCCAATGAAGTTGCTAAAGTCTAGAATGCCCTTCCCCTGATATTAAACTTCAAAACAGTACTCCAACTTTCAAGAAACATCTTAATTCATACTTTCTTACCAACTGGCTATGTAATTGCACTGGACCACCCTAACCCCCTTCAATACCTTTTTAAGCTACTATTTCCTTAAGGTGCTTTGAGGGCCAATAGTACTTTGAACCCTATCAATTGTACTTTTTTCTTCTGATGATGTTTGTGACTGCAGTTTACAGTGTAAACTTATATAAACCTGTAACTGTTACTTTTCTATTCCTACTTTTAAAATGTTATTACTGTTTAACTTAAGTAACTGTTTCCTTTTAACTGCTGCTGTTGATGTTTTTATTAATGTTTAATTTTTTTTTTTTAATTACTGTATGGAGCTTTTCTCCCCAGGCCTCCACTGAAAATGGACACAAGCTGCCCAATTAGACTATCCTGGTAAACAAATGTTAAATAAATAAATAAAAATAAACAAATACTATTTTTCATACTTGGGAATACTTATTTTGTGTGACAGCAGCTATTACTGATAAAAATATTTAACAGAATCAGAGAGGGCAGACACTCTGGGATGGATTCCATAAGATAGCTGCAGACAGCACGGCACATGGAGGGTAGACCAGTGTACTAGCTGTGGTTGCAGTTTCAGAAGGTACATCACAAGCAGTCCAAGTACTTAACTATTCAGCTTTGGATAATTATGGATTCCACGTACACCCTTCAGATTCCAAAACATATTGTACACACCTAATGCAACTTAATTGTGAAAAACTGCAACATCAACTCTGTTTCCAAAATCCTCGGAGAATGTCATACTGCAATGCAAGGAATGGAAGCCATTCCAGTTGGAATCCTACATAATCAATAACGGTATTGACCAAAACAAAAAAAGCTACCTGTGCTACCTGCAGTGAATGAACTGGAACAGGTTGTGGTACTGCAAGTTATTGAGGATGATGTATTGATGTGTCCTAGAAGGCAGTCAGTTAGAAAGCAAGGCTACAATTAAACCAACTGTCAGATCAGCAAATCATTGCCAGGTTCCACCTAGACAAACAGCTGGTACAGTCTATGTGCAACATGTGTACCCCACAAGTCTGTGCAGACACTATGAGGCAATCCCATCCCTCTCAAAACAAAAGTGTGCTTGAGCCTAAGTGTACTGACATCTGAGACATTCCAAAGACATATGAAGGATGCTGCCAGTTGTATCCTGTCAAAATTCCTGGCAGCAGTATGCAACAAGGCAGATGATTACATACAATTTCCATGGAGCAGAGAATTATTATGCACCATTTCTATAATCTCACAAACTTCCCACATGTACTTGATGCAATAGACTGCATACACATCCCTATTAAGATCCCATGCATCCAGAAGCAAAGAGATACATTAACAGAAAGGGATAGCCAACCCTGAACTGCCAGGTTGTGTGTAAATACATTAACAGAAAGGGATAGCCAACCCTGAACTGCCAGGTTGTGTGTAAAGCAGGAGGCAGCATAACAAACATCATAGCAGCACTCTCTGGAATTGTCTGTGATGCTGCCATATGGATGGTAAGTGGTCTGAGAGCATTCCAGCAAGGTGACATACCTGAGGAAGTACTACTGGGTAAATACAGGAACACAGCTAGGATGTAAGTTAAAGATGCCCTGTCAGCATTATCCATGATGACAACATATGTATTCACTTTTCACAAAAGGTGACTGTGGTTATCCACTCAAGTCATGACTAATGACCAAGTACAGAAAACCATCAAACCCAGCAGAGGAGGCCTACAACAGAGCGCATGCAACAACATGAAATACCATTGAGCATTGCTTTGATGTTCTGAAAGCTAGGTTGAGATGTCTGGAAATATCTGGGGGTGCACTGCAATACAAACTAAAAAGGCAGCACAGATGATAACGGTGTCTGCACCATGCTGCACAATATGCTAACAACAGCACATAGCAGTCTTCCAGCCGCAGGTGTGGATGAACTAACCCAAGAATCCCAGCTGTCTGAAGATAACAATCCACAGCTATCAGAGGAGGAGGAGGAAGGAGACACAGGGTACTGAGGAAACAAATGTGGGTGACGGCGGGTGTGACCACCTGTCCAGGCTCAGGCAACATGGCAGTGACTAACTCATAACTTTGAGTCATGACAAGCTACAGTACAGAAGAACACACACTAAACATCGATGTTCAGGTGTCAGACTCCTTTGGCATCAGATCTCAAGACAATCTCAGAGAGATGACATTGTCAAAGGTCTGCACAGCGATCATCATTGCCACATGGTGAGACTGTGGAACATAACAAAGATGCTAAATGGATAGAAGAAGTAAAAGAAAAAATAAGAAGTTCAAATGTACAGGATATGAAATGGGGTGAAAGAATGGCCAGAGAGAATAAAACAAACATAAGAAAAGCCTCTAATTGGAAAATCGGAGGCCCAGATGCAGTACCTAATTTCTGACTAAAAGTATTAACATTTTTGCATGAAGGTTTAGCCATGAGTAAGAACTATTTATATATACACTCTGAACAGACACCAGCCTGGCTAACAACAGAAAAAACAATGCTCTTACTTAAGAGTGAACTTGCAAGTTACCCTTAAAACTAAAGACCAAGAACTTGCCTTCTGACAACATATGATGTCGACAGAGTTTATAGTCATTTAGAATAAAAGTCATTTATGGCAGTACAACAAAAGAGTAATAAAAGAAAGCCATATGGAACAAAAGATCATTTGTTGTTAAATAAAGTCATAGTGGAGAACTATAAAAAGGGGAAAATGTAAGTATGCTCTGAATAAACTACAAAAAAAGCATCTGACAATATCCTACATTCATGGATAAATGATAATTTAAAAAATGTATAAGATACACCCTACACTGATAAACTGCATCACAGTGACAAACCAGTTTGCAGTTAAGCCATGATAATGGACAAATTATTATTCAAGGGATAAAAATCCAAAGGGGGATTTCCAGGGTGACTGTCTGTCACCGATGCTGTGTTTTGCCCTTAATCCATTAAGTTGTCTGCTTAACAGATTAGATCATGGCTATAATTTGGCTCTCAGAAGCAAAGAAGTATAAAGACTTCTCATCTTCTCTTTGTTGATTATTTAAAACTGCATAGCTCATCAGATGAGGGACTAAAATCAAAACTGCAAGTAGTCAAAACTTTTTTAGATGATATAAGATTGCCATTTGGTCTTGATAAATGTTAAAAAGCAACCTTTAAATCAGGAAAGCTGCAGCACTAAGAAAATATCAGTTTGGGACAAGAATGTGATATAAAACGACTTGAGCAAGAGGGTGTGTATAAATATTTGGGAATTCAGGGATCAACAAGAAAGCATGAACAAATGTGAATAAAACTCAGTAAGGAATATTTTATTTATTATTTTATTTATTTATTTTACATTTGTTTACTGGGATAGTCCGACTGGATATATGTCCATTTTCAGCGGAGGCCCGGGGAGAAAAGCTCCAAATAGACAAAATTACATAGATAACATTCGAAATTATAAAACAAAGTATAAAACAAAATATAAAAACAAAGTGATTATGTACAATGGTTCGTAGTGCTCCCTAATAGGGGCACACAATTAACATAGTCAGACACAATTAAAGGCAAGAGACATTAGATAGTATACAGAGCTTGGTGAAGTAGTTACATGTTATGATATTTAGAGATTATCCTTTCAGTATTTAACTTAATCAGGGTTGGTACATGGGCAAAACTAGTTTATTTTGAGATACGGTTTGAGGTTATTTTTGAAGAGACGTATGGAAGATTGTAGGGTTATATAGTTTGGGAACCAATTCCATGTTTTGCCAACATAGTTGGCAAACAGGGATTCACCAGCAGCATTATTAACTTGGTGGGTTTGGACCAGTAGTTTGTTGGCTGATCATAGGGATCTCAAGTTGCTATATGGCTTAATAATATTTATAAGTGAGGGGGTATCCTCAGGGTAGTACAAAAATTTGTGTGCTATTAAGAGTTGATTGAATTGAATTAAGCTGGTCAATTCTAGCTACTCTAGTTGTTTCAGGTTCTGGCAGTGGTGGGTTCTATAAGTGAAGCCAGTGGCAAATCTGGCAAATTGGTTGTAGTTATGGGAGAGCTTACCTAGTTCGGGTTTGTTGAGGTTTGAGAGTACTGGCAAGGCATATAAAAGAGTAGAGAGTAGGTGTGACCGGGTGATTGCAGTCCTAGCCAGTGGGGTTAAAAATGTTTTGTTTCTATACCGTGATCCAAGCTTCTTATTGATTGTCTGTATGGTTTTGTTGACCTGTAGGTCAAATTTAAGATTATTGTATATGATAACCCCTAGGAGCTTAGTGTGTTGATCTGGGGAGATAGTGGTACCATTGTTAGACATGATAGAGAATGAAAGTGTGGCAGATCTACTAGTGGGGGTGAAGAGTAGAAGTTTAGTTTTATTGGGGTTCAGCAGTAGGCGTTGGTTGGTGAGCCAGTTCTCAATAGTGTTTAATGTGTTTTGGGCTAGGATTTGCAGTTCAGATGAGGAGGTGACTGAGCAGATCAGAGTGGAATCATTTGCATATTGTATACAGGTAGTTTTAGGGTTAGCAGTATGTAGGTTATTGATAAAAATAGAGAAGAGTAGGGAACCTAGTATGGAGCCTTGAGGGACACAAAGTGTGAGAGGTAGCTGAATAGAGAGTTTGCCTTGCCATAATACCACCTGTTGTCTACCAGTCAGGTAGGACTGGGACCACTGGACTGCGTGCTTATTGAGGAAAATAGATTTGAGAGAGATAATGAGAAGTTCATGGTTGACCATGTCGAAGGCTTTTGATAGGTCAAGCAAGAGGACAGAGGATAGCCTATTGTTATTCCTATTTTGGATTATGGCATTAGTAAAGGAAAGGAGGGCCATGGTGGTGCTATGGTGTGACCTGAAGCCATGCTGGGAGTTGGATAGTAAATTAGATTTAGAAAACTTAAATTAATCCTGAAAACAGCGTTGACATTAGGAACAAAGTTCAAGCTATAAACCAGTTTGCTCTTCCTGTCCTAACTTACAGCTTTGGAGTGATTGACTGGCCCCAAAAGGTGTTGGATAGAATAGACAGGAAAACAAGAAGGATGCTTCATGCTCTTCAAATGATTTATAAAAATCACTGCATACCAAGTTTATATATTCCCCATTCAAAAGGAGGTATGGGCCTCCTTGAAATTGATTACATATACAGATCTGCAATCATGGAACTGCATACATATCTGTGACCTCAGAATGCCCAAACATAGTGAAAGTTTTGAAACATGAGGGGAATAAATGTAAGATGACTTCCCTTTTTAGTCTAGCATAAACATATTGGCATCAAGCGGGAATGAAAATCAAACCAGAAGTAGATAAAAATCAGGCAGCAACTAAATGTGTCAAAAAATAAAAGAAAGAACAGGATCATACGAGAAGGCAAGAAATGCAGAACATGTATAAATATAGTTGCAAGTATAGAAAACTCCTGGTACAACCTCATGTTGATCATGATCAAATGCAGGAACAGTTAAGGAGATCCAATTCAAATCAAAAGATGAAATGTTAATATTGGCGGCCCAAGATAGTGAACTATGTATAGATTGGTTTACAAAGTCCATTGAACATGTGGGAGAAACAGACAAATGCAGGTTTTGTAAAACAGAATTAGAAACATTTGCAGACCTTGCTGCTGGTTGTGACATATTAATGGCAGAAGAACTGTATACTAAAAGACATAATAATGTGGCAAGACTGTTGCACTGAGGATTGTGAAGACATTATAATACTGGAGTAGCTGAAAAACACTGGAAACATGAGCCACAAAGCATCATAGAAAATGATGATGTCTACATGACATGGGATCACCCATTACCAACAATTCAAAAGATAGATACGAGAAAACCAGATATAGTAGTCCATGAAAAGAAGACAAAACTAGCATTGATCATTGAAATCACTATACCCGGTAACTACAGTGTTGTGCACAGAGAGATACAAAGTCATAAAAGTATCAGGGTTTGCAGGCAGAAACAACAGCAATGTGGAAGAAAGATACACAGACAGTTCCAATAGTAGTAAGACCAACAGGTCTTATAAAAAATAATCTACAATCATATTTAGATATGTTTTTGATACAAGTAACTCCATATGAATTGCAGAAGGAGTCATTACTGGGCACATTGTGGTTGCTGCAAACAGCACTTCTGGCTGACAAGAAAGATTGAAACAATACTAATTTCATGAACTTTAATAACACTTTGAATTAGGAATTTGGTTCATTCCCATCATGGTATTAGAAACCCAAAAGATTTGGAGAAATTAAAAAAAATGAGACTGACACTACCAGACTGAACAGATCAACTGTCAGTGTTACTCTAACGCAGTCTAGGGTGCCCATGCTAAAAAAGCACATTGTGCGCTGGTCTGCCCCCATCATGTATGGAAGCACTTAGCCTGGGTTACTTCACAGAGGAGACTGATGCGTCAATGCCAGCATGTGGAGACACACTGTGAGAAGGAGCATGGGTGTGAGCTGACTGTCTGGTCATGACTGCCCAGTCCAAATTGGATTGGCCAGCACAGAAGTGTCTTCATGTTGCAACATAGACATCAATAACCAATGCAATGGGCAAGGTTTCATCTGCTGAGAGGGGGCCTGCCTCTCCCATGTGGCAATCAGCTAAGCACAGTCATGCCATGTAGAACCCTACTCATACTATGGCACTGCTGTAGTACTGTCATAGCCAGGATTCAACATACTATGCCACAGATAACATGCTTTCATTCTATGCAGCCAATGACACCATGACCTCACCCTATCTGCACTTCTGTCCTTCATGTAGCACACCTAGTTAATGTACAACACAATCCAGGGCATGGGCAAATGCATGGATATTAGATCCATGATATTGTTGGAAATGTTCATTTGCCTGTGGGAGTAGGCAGACACCCTCTGACATGTGCCCATTCACATCAGCTACATGCCTACATCTACTAAGATGTGTTGTGGGGAAGTGTTGACATCACCAGCAGACTCAATATGGGGCTGTAGTCTTAGGCCTCATCCTATCCACCATCTGATGTCCATTCATTGTCAGAATGGTTGAACAAGTTTCCCTCCACATCTGAGGCTGCAGCTGCATCCACATGACTGCCACCATCTGGGCCAGATTGTATCACCAACTCTGTGTCTTGTGTGCCAGGGGCCATGCTACCATAATGAAAAACATCAGATCCCACATCAGGCTCAGTGGACAGGTCAATGGAGGATAAAGACAATTGATGTGCGAAAAGAAGCGACAGGTGACACAGATCAGGACAACATGCTTACATCACTCCCTGTATATCATTAATTACATATGCCATATATATCTCACTACAGCATTACAGATACTAATGCTTACCAGGAGGCCTTGTCTGTGGATGGCCCACAGAACCTATATAACAGGGAGTTGACAATTATGTTACATAAGCAACATACATGACAAATGTGAGGAATGCAATCATAACACACACACAAGTGATGAAATGCAACTTTTGTAGGGAAACAAAGGCATAAACATGGCATTCTTAATCACATCATTGCCAGCATGGACCATTCCAAAAGAGGTAAAACAAACAACTGGTAATGCAAACCCATACCAGTTGATTGTGTCAGAGATGTTGATATAGGCTGTCCTTTGAAGGTGTAGAAGGACACAATATTAATGGAGGACAACAACAGGTATAACAGTAATGACATATATGAAAGAGAGGTAATAGCATAGCAGTGACACCCTCTCAATGTGGTAAGTTCATGTGTCATAATGCAGATCCTGCAGTGGGAAAGCACAGACAAAGCAAACACAGTTATGTATGCAGGCACCAGCATAGTCACATGATGACATATACAAAACTGTAATAAGGTCTGGTGATACTCACAAGATGTACGGTGCACCTGATGGACAGATGTCCCTGTGTAGAAAAACAGCAACATTAATTTCATATAACACAGGTCTGCTACGCCGGGCTGCAGCCTATGAATGTGTTGGGGAACCATGCCAGGTCTGTCTGGAGGTGTACCTGCATGGTTCATGCCCCCAGAAGATGTGCCTGTACTTTACAATGAGAATAAAGTATCAATATGATAATAAACAACAATGGCATGACAAGATGCTGAGGCGATAACAGGTACTGGTGACAGTAACAGTATATGGAGACCTCACCTTTTGTGTCCTGCTGTTGCGCAGATGTGGTTGGACCTGTGCAAATGAATGCAAACAACATTACACATGTTGGTTGTACTGTTATGTCTGTACTGCAGTTGTATGGCTACATGTCATTACACTTACACTGATCATCACCGTGTGTGGACCTATGTCCATGATGTAGTTCTGCTGCTGCAACACAAATGTGACAATACATGAATATGTATGGAACAGCAATATGCACTAGTTTACTCAATATGTATCAATGTTATGTAAAGTAACTCATGCACGTGTGGCCTGCAACACCTGATTCAATCTCACTCTGAGTATTCAGCTCTCCCCACTCTTCATATGCAGTGATGAAAGAAGCTGTGTGATCTCATCAGGGGGTGTCAATGGTGGTCCAGCAGCAGTGGCATCCCTCAACCTCTCATTCCAGTGTAACATGTTGGCTGCATGAAGGATCATGTCAGAGCACTATCAGTGACAGGCACCCCTGGATCTATTGTGACCTCCCACAGCATTAATCATGTTGGTGAAGTCAGTCCAGACTTCATTCCTCCATACTGTATTTCCTGTCCATCCAAGGAGTTTCTCTGTTCATTAAGGTGCAGGGCATCTATTATAATTTTGCTCCTCTGTGTGGAGAAATTATTGCCCCAGGTCTATGTGCCATCTGGATGACAGTTATATGCACATGGTTAGATTTATGCAGGGGTCCACATATAAAGATGATTATGTGGACAGCTTATGTCACTTTAACACTTCTGCTGCTCTATGCAATGAAAAATTCCATGTAGTACCGTGACATATATAACCATATGTGATATGAAAACAATGCATAAATACATAACACTTGGGACAGCAACATAAGTTGTGATATCTTTGGGACTTGAACCCCTTACAGTGGATATCACAGTAGAGGAAGTCCAAACACAATAGCTTTGTGCCACATGGGCAACACACTCTTCTTGCATTTCACATTAACATATTACACATAACAACAAGAATGTGTGATGGATGTAGCTGTAATACACTCGGAGCCTAAACAGACAACCTGTGTAAAAAAAAAAATCAGTCACATTAACATGAAATGTTCTACATACTGAACTTATGACAACACAATCATTACTGAGCAGCAAATGTCATAATTATTAGCAGAGAGTATCTGAAAATTATCAATTGAACAAGTTACAGAGAGCGCCTTAACACCTCTGTATCCATAAGCAGACCACAGACAGTACATGGCAAGCAGACATAAACACAGTTACTTTTTGAATTGAGTCAGTAGTTCTAATACTTGTTTTAAGAAGCATCAATGAATAAATATGCATAACAGTAATAGAAATACATACTACATACCAATATATAAGCCGTGGTGGTGCAGTGGTAGTGTTGTCACCTCACAGCAAGAGGTTCTCCCGTTAGATTCTCGGCTGGAGCACCTTCTGTGCGGAGTCTGCATGTCCTCCCCACGGTCGAGTGGTATTTGAAAGATATGCATGAATGGGTGTGCCTTCGTTGAAGGTTGGGCATCGGGCTGGCACCTCGGCACCATAAAAATTGACTGCCAATCATTAGTGGACCGGAGTTCCGCTGTGGCGACCCCTAACCGGGAAAAGCCGAAAGAAAAACAACTACATACCAATGTATGGTAATGTTGGAATCCATAGTTTTCCATACATATACTCCACTACCTATTGAGTTACTGTAAATATATATATAGAAAATACATGAATACATCTTTACGTACTGCTCAGTTGTGCTATTTAAAACTGTTTGTACAACTGCATATGGAAAAGTTCTACAGTATATGTTACTGATACTAGTATACTCACCCACCACTCCACTAAATCACAAATATTTTTATAAGGTATACAGTTTTCCACATATGCATCCTTCTAACCATATACACATGCTTTGATAGAGAGTAATGCTAACATAGGTCTGTACAGAGGCAAACGTTTCACAATACAGAAAAGCTACCTTTAAGTCAGGTATAACTTAAAGTAAAACCAGCTATGTGCATGCATCTTTTAAGTCCTATTTCCACCATGCATAATTAATGAGATTCATGAAAAATCAAGGCTTTGGAATCCTATTTGTGCACATCTGTGCAAGTTCTCAAAACTTAAGACATTAACCAGTAGCTTGGCATGATGGTGCTCCATACAAATACCCAATAGGTATTATTAAACAAGACCATATGTAGCACATGCTTTTTATCTGCCAATGATATGATAACATTCCATAAGTGCCACTTTTAAATACTGATTTTGATGCATTTACAGATTAGACCATTGCAACCTGCAAACTGAGTGGGACCTCAGTGAGCAGTTTATTGAATTGTGATTCAACTGATCTGCATTATTATTGAGATGGCTGCTTCCATGAGGCTTCACTATGTCTGTTAGACTAAAGAGTTGACCACTCAGATACAGACCATCTACAATGGAGTGGAGAATCACATGAGAACTAAACCATGGAATTTTACAATAATCAATATTTAGAACCGGATTCTGAGGGAGCATCAGTGACGTATGGGATGTACCAGACTGGAGTGCAGGTTCAGCATCACTACAATGACCTGCATCACAGGGACGCAGAGCAGCTTTGTTGGCGGGTCACCAAGTTGCCGAGACAGCTAGTGGAAGTGTACTGTAAGTGCCACAATCCTACATATACCTGGACACTCTTAAGGAATTCAGAGATATAGCTGTGTTACAGATATATCAGATACATACCTTTTAAAACCATTTAGTAGCTGTTCTGACAATTAGCTCATCAGGATAATTAGGAAGGCATGGTGACTGTTCTCCCTGTAATTATGGGTTCTACTACTACGGGGTTTATTTGTTTAATAATGTTTATCATGCACATAATATTGAACATTGTAGATGTATCTGTTTTCCAACAGTTATGGACATCACTCCCACATCCTGTATGGTCATGTATCACTGTGGTCTATTGCACCTAGGCTGTTAATGACTATGTATGTCTCCATTATCTGTAATACTTTGACAGTATCATCTACTCTACCTGTCTATGTGTGAATACTAACTCATACATAATGTTGTTAGCCTGTTCTGCTTTACAAAGTGAACATTATTGCAGTCCAGTTTAACACCAGAGCAATGCATATTTAACTGTCTGAAGATATCTTCTACATTCTAAAATTTCATGATATCTGGCAGTTTTGTGTAGCATGAAGCACTATTGCATTTAAGTGTCAGATGCTTTCATATTCATCCATTATCCAAAGAAATAGAACCACACACACACACACACACACACACACACACACACACACACACACACACACACACACACACACACACACTAGTACTAGTGTGTTCAGAAAGAAATTGTGATGGCTGTAATCTCAGTCTATAAAGCAACACACCAGATTGCATATATTTTGGCTAGGTGTAGATTCAAATCCACATAAGGGAGAGCTCTCATTGTATTTTGATCACTGTGTCTTTCAAACATTTTCAAAAATGCTGCTCTACATACCTGCTTATTGCTATTAATAGTTATCAGCATGCTTACAATTACCTTGATTATTCATCAGATTTCTATGAGTATCTCTATAATCCATAATGTTATGCAACTGCCCCTCTTTTACTATAGCGTTATATGTGAAGCTTGGAACAAACTGGTACATTTCTAGAAAAAAAGATTTTGTGGAATATTCTCACACTTGCAACTTGAATTTCATGTATAACTGTGTCATTCTTTAATAATTTAAATTCAGCAGCCTTCCTGTCCTTATATTTGGAGGGAGTGAGATGGTCAGACATGTTTACTATTATTACTGCGAAAGGCAAAACATTTGTCGTTCGCAATAGCAAAGTAAACCACTGAATCCAGAATCTCGACTCCTACACAATATCGACCCAAATGATTGACACATTTGAGTCGACAATGTCACCGAAGACATCAAATGACATTTGTATAGGAGCTGATGTAAATCAAACTCCTATACGACATATCACATTTTTGCAGGGGGGGGTGCAAGCCCCCCTGCACCTCCCCACACACCCTGCTAAGAATATATTCCAACTCTGAGACCGCACTACAGTGGGGATATGGATGCATTCACATAAGTGCATTTGATTGTCCCATACACTTGACATTGTGTAAACAACAATCTGATTTTTGGCAGCATACATGCCGACAGCTTGTCGTTCGCACAATTGATAGTAAACCGGTCAGACATACATTTGGACTGTAGAACAGGGAGATACCTGATTTCATGGATAATTTGGAGTTATAATTTTTACTTTGTCAATAAATATCTGTGCATGATTTATGTCCTCCCATGTAAAATACATTAATGTGTCAGTGATGGACAGCTCTTTGTAGTTGCCTGCTAACAGCAGCTATGCGTACATGACAGTGTTCCACTCTCTGAGAAATGAAAGTTTACATTTGTGTTTTTCTATTGGGACCACTGTATTGACATGCTTTAATACTTGTTATTTTATTTTCATAAATGCAATGCATATTGTACTTCTTGTAAAGCATGAGCTATGATCCCTATTAGTACTCCATCCCTGTACATTCATACCTCCAATTTTTTTTCACTGCATTCTCATCATATCTTATGTGTGTATGTGATGGATTAGCTAGCCAGGTAAGTGTCAGGGTTAGAGTATGAACATAACTAGAAGATGCAGATTTCAATCTCGGGCCCTACAATTCTGTTCTAATAGGTTCATAGGTTCATAGGTGTGTACTAGGCTAAAGGTCAAAAAAATGGCCCAGGTACTGTGCCACCCAATATTAGTTCACAGTGCCCCTATCCAATAGGGCAACAGGAATGATCATGGAGTAAACTTTCTGTTACCCATCCACTCATCAAGATTTCTCTTGAAGAGGGCCAGCAAGGTCCTCCGCTTGACATGAATGGGAAGCTTATTCCAACGTATGGCCAGTCTTTGGGAGATGAACCTGTCCCTCCAGCATGTTCTGTTAATTGTGGTAATGAGATTGTGATCTCTGGAGCGTGTGGCGTGGAGGAATTGGAATTTCTTTAGGTGGAGCATTACAAGTAGGGCTGGGTCATGCATGACTTGGTAAGTCAAGCAGAGATCACCTCTAAGTAGATGATAAGAGACTTAGAACAGCTGAGGTTTCTTGAGTTTCTCCATGTAGGATATGTGTTTAAGGCCTAGGATCCTTTTTATGAGGTACTTTTGTGGCCTCTCCAGCTGTTGTAGGTGTCTGGTCAGGTACATGCCAAGCAGGGCATTATATTCGATGATTGTTCTAATGAGGGATGAGTAGAAATAATTCATATATAAATATATATGCACATACCATACACACACACATATATATATATATATATATATATATATATATATATATATATATATATAAACATATACATAAAATTACAAATTTTCTGCCTTTTACTAAAATGGGCTTCAAGCTAACAGCATTATTTAAACCAGGTAAAGAATCTGCATGTAACCTAACTAAATAATGCTGTTAGCTTGAACACAATTTTAGTAAAAAAACAGGCAGAAAATTTATAGTTTTATGTATATGTTTATATATATGTTTATGGTATGTGCATACATATTTATATATGAATTTTAAATGATTTCAGATAACTTTTTTACATATACATATGCATCTTCACAAAGTGTACATTGTAATATGGGGGGTATCATTATTATTCTGTGATAGGCTGGCTGTAACCATGTGATTTTTAAGAACTCCTATTTAAATGTATTTTTTACTTTCACAATAGTAGAACTGAGGAAGGGTGTTTGTGACCCAAAAGCTTTGCAATAAATGTTGGTTCTGGTCTTCTGGCATTGGATTTGTGAGTGTGTCATGCAATACTCACATGAGAATACCTAGCAGAACAAGAATGGGAAAATGACAACATAACAATAGTAGTAAGACCTGTACTGTTTAATACCAATGTATGCGTCAGTAAATTGTCTAGCTGACTGTCTGACAGAATATCACTATTTTCATGTTTTTTTCTGTTGCACATGTGCCTTTCATAAATGTTGTGCACTTGACTATTGCCATAATGTATTCTAAGGTTTCATAATGACTGCTTTCTGCTTGCCCGTTGTGTCACAGTGGGTATGTTATGTAGTCATGTAGTATCAGGTATGCATATTTCTGTCTTGTGTTATGATTCACCTTGACAGAGCATGGACCTGTGGAAGCTCCCTTATCAGACATTTGTGGTGAACACATGCCAGACCACTGCCAGAGTCCTCTGATGATGATGACAACCATGACAGAGAAGATGATGATGATGAGGAAGCTGCACCTGCATGTGCCATTATCCATGATGCATCCTACAGTAGATAACAGCAGGTACCCCAACAAGATGATTATTGGGAGCAGATCCAGGAAGTGGTGACTGATATGTTTTGTACACAAATGAGAGACATGATAGGGAATTATTTTCCAAGGAATGGCACATGCTATGCATGATTTATTCTGTTAGATAGCCTGGGAGATCATTTGTGATGTTCATCCCCATCAGGGTGGTCCTTCAACTCCATAAGTTCTGTCTGTGTGATCCAATTGTGTAATGTTGCTACCATGAAATTTGCTATATCAGTGATTGGACTGTATATGAGCACTTGTGCATGCATACCATGTGCATCCATACCATTTTGCTTCCATGTTTATGTAATATAGGTCCAAATGTATACTGCAGATGCCATGTGATATTTAGCATTATGTTTCAACATGTGCATGACACACATTACCACATTAGACTTTCATTCAACACTCAGCTGTATATGCGTTTTGGCAGTTAACATGCAGCTACTGCTGCAACAATTCCACTGTAAATGTGTGTTACTGACAGCAGCTCACAAATAACGTGTTGCCCATATTCCACCAATGCAGTAATAGTATGGGTTATGATGACAGTTATCATGCTATCCAACTGGCATGCTGGCATTGTGTGTGACCTGTGTTGTCAATGCTGATGCCATATTGTGTTATAGAAATCTATCTCATACATACGGGCAGTCATCTTTACTGAATGCATAGTCCGCCGATAAAACATTCATGTATACTTCATGGTAATGGTCATTTTTTTCAGTAACAGTACAGTATGCTGTCTTTGGCCTATGTTACATTTCCACATCTGTTCCTTATTCACATAAATTGACACATTTCGGCACATTGTTTACATATTCAATGATTTATGTACATGTCTTAGCACATATTCTGATTCATAGAGAAACACTGTTGTACATTGGAACTGAGAACAGTCACTGACTTCAGGTTAATATACTGCAATGTTACACACAGGGCTGTTCTTTGCTCAGTAACAACCAGGGTCAGTGATGTATAAATGTGTGTTTATTCCACATGTTGTTTTAAATTGGTATGACAGTATATGTGTATCTGATATCAATCCATAGTTTGTTTACCTCTTCTACGTGTTGTTATATGACTGCATAATACTGGTCATGTGATTTATACATGCCCACTTTTGTTTTTGTTGGCAATGCAGTCTCCTCATATAACATACATACGCCATTTGCTTCAATGTAGTTAGGATTGACTTCAGCACCACCCTGTGTGGCGTACACACTTATTTGCTATGTGTCACCTTACATATTGTTGGCCTGTTTTATTGTTTGCTTACAGAGATTTGATGCCATGTCTTCTTTGATGTGGACCCATGTTGTCTACATCCCTTTCACCATTGTAGTTATGCCATATATCTTGCACATATCCATGGTATATGTTTAAATTTGTTGGAATTCTCATCCATTTTCATGTATTTGCTTTGTTACAAGGTCAACATGTACCAGCTGTGTGGCCATTAGCCAGATGCAGGACATCTGCACACAAATCGCAGGCTACTGCATGCAATAAATCCTTGTTCTGGTTATACTTGCGTGTTACATATTAACCAGTGTATGTTGTTGAAGTTCATGTGCACAACCTGCTATTCTTTATATAGCATTCATCTTAGATCTATTGACGATGCTTTCAAATAACTTCCTGTGTGGCCACTGAAGGTCATACATATACACCTACACCAGTGTGTTGCCTTTGTCATAGCATATATGTGCGACATATGCATTCCATTACATTGCTGTTTGAGTTGTTGAGTTGTGTACACCTACCTGTGTAGATAACAGCCAGTTTTCTGTTTTACTCCAGTGCTGCTTTTTGGCTCTGTGCTTATATACATACCCATAAACATTTCAAGTGCAGATGTTAATGCCCTTTAAGCTTGCCAAGATACCAATTCACTTGTTCATATAATAAGTGTCCAGGCTGTTCTTAAAAATAAACTACTACTCACTTTAATGTAACTTGGTAATGTATTCCAAGCATCAGCTGCTCTCTCAGAGAACCAATAAGTACACTTCTCATTCCTACAGAATCTTCCACATAGGTTGTATGATGATTCTCTACTAATTTTGGATAACCCCAAACATTCCCAGAGATAGATGTTTCTAAATGCCCTATATACCTGACTAAGACCTCCTCATAGATATCTATAAGACATTGTACAAGTTCAGATATTTAGTCTTTCATAATAACTTAAATGGTCATATCCATGGATGCCCTTGGTATATTTCTGCTGTACTCTTTGGAGTTTAGTGATGTTTGTTTTCTTATAAGGTTTCCATATTGTTATTTCATACTCAAGTTTGGATCTAATGTAACAAACAATGACTTCATTATTTCTGATTGTCTAGACTTTATAAATATTTTTATACAACCCATAGTTCTATATATATCATTAACCAATTGGTTGATATGATTAGAAAAACTCATAGCTGAATCTACCCATATACCGAGGTCCTTAAATGAGTCTACAGTTTCAATCTCTGTGCGCTGTATTAAATATGCATCTTTCAGTTTATGTCTCTCAAATCTCATACGCTTAGTTTTTGATGTATTTATCAGTATTTCATTCTCTTGTGCCCAAATGGTCAATTTAGTCAAATTCTTTTGCAGACATGCCTTATCTGTAACACATGTAAACAGTTAATCCAAATTAAGGTCA
This sequence comes from Protopterus annectens, assembly GCF_019279795.1. Taxonomy (NCBI): domain Eukaryota; kingdom Metazoa; phylum Chordata; order Ceratodontiformes; family Protopteridae; genus Protopterus; species Protopterus annectens. The sequence continues at coordinate 103,967,854 of NC_056748.1, forward strand.
TCTGCATATAGGCTGTAGAACACCTCAGATGAAAACGTTAGGAGTGAAAGATACAATCTAAACAAGTAAGAGCCTTGGACAGAGCCCTGTGGGAGACCCTGACTGTAACCAAGAATTTCACCTGTCCAATTGTTATATGATACTTGCCACTTCCTATTTTTATTTATTTATTTTTATTTTACATTTGTACATATGAACAAGATAGTTGAGTTCTAAATACAATATAAAGATACATCACATCTTAGAAGGGTAAATGATAGTGGTTAATCAGGTTTGGAACAGTATTGAGATGGGGTTTGGTAAGATTGAAATGGGTGTCAAAGAGAAAGTAAGTAGTTTTGTTTTGTTGGGGTTGAGAACTAGTTGTCGACTTTTGAGAACCATTTTTTATTAGGGTTGTGGGTGTTGGTTGAAGCAGTGAGGGTCTGCCAGGTTGGGGCAGTGCTGATGATAACCAAGTGTAACAGGTAGGCATGTAGATAATTTGCTGCCATAGAACAGCCAGCTGCCTGCCTATTGGACAGATAGGATTAGGAGTGTTTTTCAGTGTGAAATTAGTTTTTTAAAATGGCCTCAGCTGCTTTTTGCTTTGTGTTGGAGGTGGAGGAAGAAGTTTTTTTCATTTAAGAGATCATTCCAGTTGTGGGGCTTTGTAAGCCATGAAGCTATTCATAGTATAAAGAACACACTGATACCTAGTTCTAATTTATTGATCAGTGTTTTGTTCATGACTCTGTCATATGCTGAGGTTAAATTTATGTAGATTACATCACAACACAATTTTACATTCATAGCTGTTATTGTATTGTTGTAAAACATGACATTACTGGTGGTAAAAGATCTATTTTCAACATGTGCATGTTGATATATGATTTCAAGTCCCTATCCATTTCTGACAGTAACTTATCCAATATTACTTTCTCCATTATTTTTCCACAAATTGAAAGTAGACTTAAGGGTCTAGGTTTTTCCTATTCCCCTTTCCCTTAAAGACAGATTTGATAAGTGAATGTATCCAGTCTTGAGGAATTTCCCCATATTTATATAACCTATTAAATAATAGATATAATGACACTGTAAGCTCTTGTTGAAGTGTTCTCTGGTCATTATTACTAATTCCATTTCCTCCTTGTGTTTGTTTTGATCCAGTTTGCACAGTGCTTCATTGTTTACCTTTTATGTGCATGACTGGAGGTTCTGCTCTGTCCTCTGCTGGTATTATCCAGCATTCCAAGAGCTGCATTTGCTCATCTGTGATGGTGCTTGGCTTGCACTTATACTGCTATCAAACTTCTTGGATATTGGTTTATTTATCCATTGTGTACTGTGATCTCTATTTATTACCACACAACACACAACTACCACCTCTCATACACATCCAGGTATGACTGCCACCTAATTTGGAACATGTCATAACATGATACTGGATAGGCAGATATGTACTTCTGCATTTTACCATAGCTGGCATGCATCCCTGCCCTGTTTGTCAACTTTTCATTGCCGATGTTGCCATCTGTGTAACTTAGCCATGCTTACTGTTTATTTCCAACCTTTGTCTCTCATGTGCTGTGATATTTGTTATATGGGTATACCTAAGGTGATGTCCTTCTCCTCCAGTTTCCCTATGTTGACCTTCACAACTGTTCTGAAAAAAATAGGGAGAGTTTAGTATCTTGAGGTTGCAAAAAGTGAAACCGGTTGATGAGATATTGTAAGTTATTTATAAAATATTATGACCTTAATATTTACTGTGTTTACTGTAAGTTATAAAATCCATTTTAAGACATAAAACCTTAAGAATACTACTGCTATAGAAATAATCTATGCTAAAGAGCCTGTCATTTCAATTTCTTTAATAATCCCTATGGTTGCAGAGATATGAGCATTTGTTTGAAATAACATTCCCTGGACTACATGAAAAGAGACATAGAGGAGCTCTCTGAGCATGTAGCCCAGGCCGGTATGACCCTGACCTTAAGTAGCATCTTACCCTCACCAAGAATGATGCCACAATATGAAGACAAGATGATCAATTTCAACAATTGGCTTAAGTATTGGTGTCATTCAAAGGGGATCGAATGCCTATCAGCCTGGGTTGACATGCTCGACAAGCCACGATGCTTCACTAGGGATGGCTTGCACCTGTCACCCCTGGGCTTTCGGATATTGGTAAAGGCTCTTGCTTCCCCCATAGTGCCTTTTTAGGCAAGGCTCAAAAGACAAACCCACCTCCATAGGTATCACAAGGGATAAGAAACTAAGAGTAATGTACTCAATGCCAGAAGTCTAAACCTCAAGATGCACGCACTCGAAACTCTCCTTAGCATGGAGAACATCGATATCTGTGCAATAACAGAAACCTGGTTCAAGGCTCCCAAGAGCACCCAAGCACTACCAGGTTATACCTCATACCATGCTTTTCAGCCCCAAAACTTGGACCAAACCACAAAAGGAGGGGGAGTATCAATATTCGTCAAAGATACCCACACCTCCAGGTTGGCGGCACAGCATGAAGCATCAGAGACTATCCATGTGCAACTACCAGTTGGTAAAACTGCCTTCCAGTTTATAGCCTGCTACAGACCACCCTTCCAAACCCAGGAACCCCACTCGGCCTTCCTGAGAACACTGGAAAATATGAAGGTCTATCCAAACAACATTATATTGGGTGACTTCAACTACCCAAACATAGACTGGGATCATTACTCTAGCTCCAACACCCTAGCCCAACAGTTCCTAGAATTTATAAACTCAAATGCTATGGAATGACTTGTTACCACTCCCACAAGAGGGGAAAACATACTGGACCTGATCATCACCAACATGGGGACTCTATGCTCCAGACTAGAAGTGTATCCCTCACTGATAAGATCAGACCATAAACTAATCTCACTGGATATTCACATCCCGACCCCACCCCCTGCCCAGAAAACCACAGTGAAAAGCTTCTATAAAGCAAATTTCACACTCCTCAAAACCGAGGTGGAATCCTTCAAAGCCCCCGAGCCTGTGGAAAATATGGCCCAGACTGCAGAATCTTTTATAAATGCATTCTATGAACACCTTCAGGAATGCATGGATCATGCAATCCCAAATAAAACCAAGACCCAATCCTCCAAAGGCAGACATCCTGTCTGGTGGACCCCAGCCATAAACAAACTATACAATAGAAGGAGGAAGCTACTACATGATAGAGCAAAATCCCAAAAGGAAGGCATCACTGATCAGTATTAGCAAAAAACTACGGGCACTCATAAAATCGTCTAAGGCCAGCTTTGAGAGAAAAATTGCACAGGACACTAAGGATAATCACAAGGCTTTCTTTAGTTATGTTAGGAACCTGGGTGGGAATTCCCAGATATGCTCAGAATTAGTCCAAAATGACAAAAAATACATTGAACCCACAGACATTGCCAACATCCTAGCTGACAGGTTCAATGCAAACATCTTCCCCCCTCCCCACCAAAAGGGCAAATATCTATCCCAGCAGAGTGCTGCCCCCCTGATATCTCAGATGCTCAGGTAAGAGCCGCCCTCTCCAAAGCAAAAAACACAGCATCAATGGGACCAGACAGTGTCCCGGGCTGCATCCTACATGAACTCCAAGAAGAGCTAAACCCAAACATAAAACTACTGTTCAGTCTCAGCCTTACTACAGGATATGTACCCAAAGAGTGGCATACAGCAACAGTGGTCCCTCTCCACAAAGGTGGTGCCTCAACGGATCCTGGAAACTATCACCCCATAAGCCTGACTAGCTTGGTCTGCAAAGCTATGGAAAGGATCAATTATGGACCTCATAAATAAAGATATTGGGGACTTACAGACACTGGATCCTTTCCAGTTCGGCTTTGTTAAGGGCAGATCCTGCCTCTTAAACCTGGTTGATTTCTTTGAAACAGTCACCAAGGCCATTGACGAGGGGAAGGTGGTCCACACAGCCTACCTGGACCTCACAAAAGCCTTTGATACAATACCCCACTCGGGCATTATAGATAAGCTCACCAGCTTAAATATAAACCCCTGTGTCATTAGATGGGATGCAAACTGGCTCAAGGACAGAACCCACATGGTTAGAATTGCTGGAGCCATGTCAGACTCCAAACCAGTTACAAGTGGTGTCCCACAAGGCTCAGTCCTGGGACCTCTCTTGTTCGGTATATATTTCTCGGAGGTACAGGCCAACATGGAAGGACTGTGGCTGACCAAGTTCACAGATGACTGCAAACTGGGCGCCATAATCAACTCTCCAGCCGACACAAGCATCCTCCAAAAGGACCTCATAGAAACAGACAACTGGTGCCAGAGCCATGGCCTCAAGCTAAATGCCAAAAAGTGTATAGTCATCCCCTTTGGCAAAAACAAAGTGCCCACAAATTACCACATAGGTGGTAATCCATTAAGTACAGAAGAAGTAATTAGGGACCTGGGGACCCAAGTTGATAGCAATCTCTCATTTGACAACCACGTGGCCAAAGTGGTTAGAAGAACATTTTATATAGCCCACCTATTCATGAAGGGATTCACATCTACATCAGGGGAGGTCATCGTGCCTCTTTACTCATCCCTCATCAGGCCCATAATTGAGTACAATGTCCCTTTTGGGATGTACCTTACCAGACACCTGCAGCAACTGGAAAGACCCCAAAAGTACCTCACCAAGAGGATCAAAGGGCTCAAACAGATGCCATATGCTGCCCGGTTAAAGAAACTCCAGCTCTACTCAGTGGCATACCTCCTGCTCAGAGGCGATCTGTGTCTGACATATAAAGCCATGTCCAACCCGGAATTAATGGACATGCTGCACCTCAGAAAATCCAAATCCCATCGAGCTACGAGCTCGAGAGACTTGAACCTCAGCACTGAAATAAATAGGACATGCTGGAGGGACAGATTCATAACCCAGAGGCCCCCTTCACTCTGGAATAAAATCCCAGTCCAGGTTAGGCAGAGTCCCTCATTGACTCTCTTCAAGAGGAATCTTAATGAGTGGATGGGAGATCGTAGGTTTACCCCGGGTATCACTTCTGTGCCACTGTTAGACAGAGGCACAGTATACTAACCTCGAAAAAGGGCATAGCAAAATTAATTTAAAATGGGTGGCGAAAGCCAAACACACTCTGGCTAGGCTTATAAATGCCCTAGGGCAGATAGCCTAGTATGAACCTATGAACCTATGAACCTATAAGAGACTATAATTTAATTATATCATACAAGCTTTAGTTTCCTGCCATTGGAAGTTGCACTGTAAATTTCCAGAACTCCATTCGAGTGAATGAGTTAATGGAGTATCATGCCTCAAAATACTTCTCTATCAGTATTTATTAAATAATATTATTAACCAGGTCACAAAGGTTGAGAAGAGTCCTATATAGCTTTTCAGCTGTTTTTTTTATGAACTTACAAGGAATCCAGTTCTGGTTTTGATTAGAGGATTGCAATAGTAAATCAAAGCACCATAGACCATGACTGTATGATGGTGCCTTTTGTCT
>NC_056748.1:103978345-104155845 GCF_019279795.1 Protopterus annectens
TATTTTAGAGATGGGGGAAAGAATGGTGATGGGGTGGAAATTAGAGATCTTAGAGTTGTTACCACCTTCATGAAGAGGGATGACAAATGCTTTCTTCCAGATATCTGGTATACAGGATCATTGAATTGACCTGTTAAGGAGAATGCTGATGGGATAAGGAATGGATGGGGGCTGCTAGTTATAGATATTCTGCAGGTAGATTATCTGGGGCGTTTGTGCATGGTTTTGGTTTATATAGAAGTTTTTGAATGGTGGATGTGGGAATGGGTGATAGTGAAAAGGTGGATAGGGGATTTGAAGGGTTATGTGTTGGTGGTGCTCCTAGTGGGTTTGTGTTGATGGTTGGGAAGGTAGTTGTAAGTTTGGTAAGGGTGTCAATAAAGTATGTATTGAAGAGTGAAGCTAGTTTAGAGGGAGTTTTTTTCTGGGTTTGGGCATGGGGTACTGTTTGTTCCTGGGTGGAGCAAGGAGTTAATTGCTCCCCAGAATTTTTGGGGATTTTGTTTATGCTGGCCTTGAATAATTTGGGTGTATTCTTTTTTGTTTTTAACAGCTTAGCATTTAGCCTGATTATGAAGTCATTTATATTCCATGAGATTTGTAGGAGTTTTGTTTTTTGCCAGGTTTTCCAGGCCTTGTCCCTAGAGGACATGACTTCCTTTGTGGTCTTTGCAAGCCAGCAGGCATGTTTTGCTTTGACTCTCTTTAGTCTGAGAGGGGCAAGACTATTTAGAGTCCTGAGAAAAGTGGAATTAAACAATTGCATAGCTTCGTTAAGTGGAAGAAATGTCAGTGGGCTCCAGTTTGTTATCTGCAGAATGTCATTGAGGGTATTTTTGGAGAAGTGGGATAGATTTCTGGTATTTCTAAATTGGTGATTGTTAGGTATAGAGGTGGGCTTATGGGTTATGAATGCTGGAGAATGGTCACTAATACTGTCAGGGAGAGTGTCAGAGGAAGAGATTTTATCAGGATCAGAAACCAGGATCCAGTCCAAAGTGGAGCATTTGTTTCTGTTATTGCCAAGTCTGGTAATATCAGATTAGTTTGGAGTAAATGTTAAGGTTGTTATTTGTAGAAGGGTTTTTATTGGAGATGTCTAGCCAATTTATATTAACATCGCCTAGAATGATAGTTTCATTTTTTATGTTATTACTTGTTCAGGCTAGAATGTCTTCAAGAATTGGAGGATTGTTGCCTGGCTGGGGGGGGTGTATATGACTATGATGCAAAGGCTTTTGCAGTTATTGAGTCTGAGAAAGGTAACTAGTAGGTCTACAGAGGGAAAGGAGGGAATTGGTTTAGAATATGGAATAACAGTATAGGTGCTTGGGAATAGTAAGTTGACACCTCCACCTTTTTTGTGGAGTCTGTCAGTTCTGAGGCAGGAGTAGTTTGGGGGTAGAAATTCAGAATCTATTTTTCTGTGATGGCAATAAAATCTGGTTTATGTTGACTTAGCCATGCATGCAGTTGGGAACTTTTGTTCCTAATGCTTTGAAGATTAATAGTGGTGAAGTTTAGGCATTTTGTGAAGAAAGGAGAATTATGAAAAAGGGGGAAGGGCCTGGGTTAGGATGTATATCACCACAAAGGACTAGGTTACAGAGAGTAGAGAAACTGCTAGGGAGGGGCTTTTTTGTGTTGCTGGAGTATTTATGTACATGGTAGCAAAGAGGGTTATGTTATGTGGAGAGCAGGGTCTGTTTCTTTTGTAGGATTACATCAGTTTGATACAGGCTACAACAGATTGCAGTATAACTGGGGAAGGTGTGAAAGTTGGGTGATATAGTGGGAGGTCGGGGAGGTAGGTGAGTTGCATGAAATGAGGATAGTCTTAATAGGATAGAGAGGTAGAAAGTAAATGTGAAGAGAAAGATATCGAAAAAAAGAGACATATTTGTGTAGTATTAAAAATGGGTGGTCAAGGTGAAAGTTGAGTATGAGTGTGCGTGGGGTGTATTGGTAATGTTGCAGGGGTTTAAAGCAGTGCAGGATGTATGAGGGTATAAAGGTGTATTTGGATTCCTGAAAGGTGAGTTCAGTTATGTGTTGTGAGAGGTGGTAATTGGGATGCTTGTTATCAGGTAGGTGGGCTGTGTTCATCAGAGAGAAACACTTATTAAATAAGATAGGATGGAGAGACTATATTCCCCTAATGTTAAGGTTTGAGTGGGAATATAACTGAACATGCCATCAAACAGCAAAGTCCTGACTTAATATTGACTAAATAAATAATTAATCTAGACAATTTCCTAGTGGGAACCCTCCAAAGGTCTAAAGGCATCTCAAAATGGAAACTGCTGCTTTAATTTATTAAGGATGGATAAGAGGAATTGTGAAGGCAGAGATAAGATGAGATGATGTAAATGTTTATTTATGCAAGGATCAGAAAGTGGCACCACATGTTTTAGTAGATAACAAAAGTCAACCCTGGGTAGTACAGTCCTAAGAAATATGCTCTAGGTGGTAAAATGGCATTTTTCTTGCAGTACAACCTTACTGACCATTTTGAGGAAGTCTTCTGTATTCATGCTGCTAAGGTGATATTTGTTGACACCTCTATAATCCATTTTGATATATAGTGTTAAAACACAAATAGGTGAAAGCATATGCAACTTGAGCCAACTATTGCTGATTAAGACACAAATGCACACAAGCATTATGGTAAAAAATAATCCACAGTCTCAAGAAAGTAAACACAATTCACATTATTTGTTTTTAAAATATTTTATTCAAAACATAGAAACATTTAAAAAAACAACATAATAACAGTACTTTTTCATCTAAGATAAAACCAGAAAGTCCAAAACAACACAACTTCCATTTAAGAAGTATGAACTATCTATACTCAGAGGCAAAACTATTTAAAAATTGTTATCACAACAGAAAAACAACCAAAAATGTTGTAAATCATTGTGTCCAAGCATAATTCCAGAGTCAGATAAGGTCATTTTAAGTGTTTTTTGGCATAATAATTTAATATAATATTTGACACTGTCTATAACCAAGAGAAACATGAGTTCAAATAACAGGTTCTTCAATGTAAATACCTGCTATCCAAATAAGTAAATGCATACAAACATTTTCCCAAAATATGTAGGTGATTAGACTCATGTTTACGGTACCCCAATAACAATCAGAACCCCACCTTCATGAAACACATACATTTGGTGCAAACTGCAAAAGGTGTCCCCTGGATTCACTAATCTTCCATGCAGGACTAATCTAGTCCTGCATGGAAGTGGCAGTTTAGGAGGAGGACAGCAGCACACCATGCATATTAATGAAGGCACGCTGCCTGACCTCCTAATCCTACATGGAGCATGGACGAGTGCAGGGGGTATGTCTGAGAGCAGAGCTCTCAGAATAAACATGCCCCTGCAAAATAGAACAGCAGAAACTGTAAATAAATGAGTGAGACCACTCATAGGTGTCCGCATATCCCCACCAACAGTCCCCCATGTGTACAACAGCAACAGGACATAAAAATAAAAATAAGTAACCCCTGAATTTATTACTAAAACCCCGAGTACAGCTAACTGTAGGTGCGCAGGTTTGCCCATCATTTAGCTATGGTTAAAGCAGCTTAAAAGGCTGAAGAAGATAATGAGGAAGATATATGCAAATGAAGCAGCACAGCAATCGTGTAGTGGTCAGAGCAACTGCCTACCGAGCAGGGATTCCCAGTTTGAGTCTCACTGCAGCACATACCATTTTCCATGTGAAATCTGTATACGGAGATTTATTTACATTTTATTGCTGTATAACCTACTAAATAACACATAAATGTGAACTGGAGTACTGCATTAAATGCACATGTGAAGAGTCAGTACCACAAAGAATAAGCCAGCAGTAAGCAGGCGTAAGCACAGATAAGCAGTAGTAAGCATATGTAAGCACTCGTAAGCGTGTGCAACTGCATTTGGGTGGGGTAAAGCACCGCCGACACAGATCAAGTGAAGGAGATGCTAACTGCATGAAAGACACTGTGACCGGAAGTCAGCAGTGCTAACCTCTGCGCAAACCTGCTTAGAACTGCTTGAAAGTGCCCTAAGCACACTGTATCAAATGGCCAGTGTCACGTGTGGCTCTGTGTACACTAACGGAGTCAGTCGTAGGTATCGCAAAGCATACGTGGCACACAAGGTTGGCCGGTATGCACACAAAACACAGTATCCAGCAATACCAGTCAACATTACTGGATATGTAGCTAAAGATTTAGAGCTATATGTGTCTGTATGAATACCCACAACTATATAGATATATACCTTCCACTCTCTGTAGTACAAATGTATACATACATAGACAGACATATATATAAATACCAATATATAGATATATACTTCTGCAGACACCCATACATCCATATGTCGTTAGATATATATGTACAGCAATATATACACATATATATAGCTAGGATATGATACAGCAGTTAAGAATTACGTATGTTCAGAGGCCGTGCCAATGGGGGTGAGGGGTCCAATCAACAAACATGTAACACATACCATTAACCCCCCCAGCTAGACAAATGAAACATGCAAACACACAATAAAAGTAAACAAACCACTGCTTCCCAGACTACAGGTAGGATACTACCAGTGGGAGAGGCCCGCCAAGTCTAATCTTGAAACAAAGACAGGAATGTCCTTTGTGGGACAACCCAAAAATTCCATGGATTTTCAGATTTCCAGCCATTACATAGATGTCTAATGGCAAGGCATGCATGTTCTCGGACTACAAGGGTGGGGAAGCCTGATGATCCATGGGGCGAGATAACATATGTGATGGGTCCCAAGAAGTGGGGAGTGGGTAGTGTGTACTGGTGTGTCCAGACCCAACCTGCACCCGGAGTAAGGAAGAGTGCCGAAGAGGAGTTGCAGGTGGAGAACTATGGGTATGTAATTATGGGCCTAGGCATGCAGGTGTTGGCTGGAGTGGTTCTATGTGGACAGCCCCAGGGATGTAAGCAATAGTGTACATTGGGCAGACCCGAAACCTAACAAGCAGCCACACCCAGTATGAGTCCCACAGCAGCAATGTTTAGTTTACAGGGCAATGGGCGGAATGACCAGATGTGTCATTGCAAACCCTCTAAATGACACCAAAGAACACATGGTCACAACACCCCACTGTAGACATGTAAGCCGAACTAATTGGCAGAATGAGGTACTATTGCTGTCCTCACCCCCACCCAGAGGTGTGATTGTCCAGACCTACCCCCAAATGCAGGTTATATAAACAGCTGTCACTGTAGAAGAAATGGCCAGCTGTAGACCTTCCCATCAGCCATCCTGCACATCCCTGGACATGTCACCATTATCAGACCCTCTGTGTGGCCCAATAACACCACTTACCTATCGACCTCTGTTGCATTCGTAGTAATGTTCACAGTCACAAGTAGGTGACACCCTCCACACAACTATAATGGCAGAATCTGGAACTCGCAACCCAGGTGTATTAAAACAGCTGTCCCAGACTACACATGTAAATAACACATGAAGGGAATACCCAAGCGCACTTGGATCACCACTTGGTGAAGTCCACCACCCCCAACTCTCCATACCCCTACACCAACTGCTGACACTGACACCTTCTGTCCTGCTTCGCATACATATCCTAACACCCTGCAAACCTGCACTACTGCTCCCCCACCAATCAATCGAACAGCCTACTATACAGTTAAAATGTGCCGCCCTCCACCTACCCGCCTACACCTCCACTATTCACATCTACTCTACAAAACAGGTATGGCATAACTAAACCTAACCCAAATACCTGAGTGTAACCTAACCAGAAATGCTAAACTGGAATCCTACTTAACCTTACACTGACCTTCATGAACAGTCATACCTGACATGTACACCTGACTTAAGCATGTATAATACCGACATGTACATGAAGTAGCGCGGGGGTATGCGGCAGCAAGCGGGAGTATGCCCGTGTAGGTGGTGGTAAGCAATGCCCACACTGGTCAAGCAATGTGGAGGACAACCCAGTGTAAGATGCTGTAACCAGAGGTCAGCAGGTCTGAGCCTAGCACACACCAATGCATACCCACCTACACTTCCCCCGCAGTGCCTTAGGCATGCTGTAGCCCACAGCCCTCATCGTGGCCAGTAACAACATATTCAGCACTCCCACGTCCCCCCCTGCACACTATAGTCTAAGTGAGTTACCATGAAGGCATGGCAGATATACAATCAGCTGCTGTCATCACAAACATATCATCCAGCACAGTCAGCCAACAGTATAGGAAATGTATGTAAGTATGTACATTATTACCAGCAAGCATGTGCACAGTGCTCAGTCACAGTATTCTGAGCGGTCTATGAGTATCAATGAACAGTGCCTGTCCACGCAAACTGTGAGAACAGTAGTCTTGTATAATACTGAAGAGAGGAATAGAAAATGGGCCACGGCGTGGGGGTATGTTTCATCCGAGGAAGCGGGAGATGAGGCTGGTCTGATGTGTGAGAAAACTGCTGCTTCTGAAAACCCTGGCAGGATGCTAACAGTGGGAGAAACAGTGTAGACCACCAAAGTGTACTCGTGACACAACAACAGGTCCATCCCTGCTGGGACGCACCAGACGTTATGTGTCACAATAATGGTTCCACCAGTATCAGAGGAGGATGAAGGGAAGGCTCGAATGTACTTGGACTAAATGGATGAAAAGCCTGCAGAAGGTTGCACTGAGAAAGTAATATGGAGGAATACCAAGACGTGCAGAGAGGGAAATGTGTGGAAGTGTGGTATGGCAGGTCTAGCGACTGCAGAATGGATGGATGCTGTGTACATGGAGCTCAGGGACCAGGGAAATGGAGCATGGGTATGACATTAAGGTAGAAATATGCAAATTACACAGAGCTGCAATAGTGTAATGGGCAGAGCGTCTCCCTACCACGCACGCATTCTCGGTTTAAGTTCCACTGCAGCACATTCTATTTCCTGTGTGAAATCGGTATAACAACATCATTTTGCTGTTTAATCTATTAAATGACATTTACACTTGAACAGGAGTGCTGAATTACACATAGCCCACTCACTACTCAAAGGACAAGATGACACACAGATATGTATACACAGACAACTTTTAATGGTGTATTTTACAATAATATATGCCATTACTGACAGCACATAGATCTGCACTTATGTAATCAGTGAGGAATGCAAGGCCCACACAGAAAAATAGATGCAGACAGTGTGGATATATACCATACTATTCTGTCCAGGCCAGGCCTATCAAGTCGTACAACTGTGGACAAAGGATTTGCCATCAAGATAGGTAACAATAAACAATAACAGATGTAGTTCAGCAGCCGCCAGTTACACTCCATAGTCAAGGCCTAGGGGGACATTTATTACCTGTGGTAATGTCTATGTATCTGTCACATGTATGGACCCTGACCAACAAATGTTGTGGGAGTCCACAATATGACTGGGATGATAGCAGGAATGCTAGCAGTATATTATGATAGGCCAATACTGAACAACCCCTAACTGTATCACAGCAGGAGAAAGCCAGCCATATATGTGGAAGACAGAGGCAAGAACACAGGGCCATACTTGTAATATTGCTGTTACACTCCCTGCACATTGCTGGTGTTACAGGATTCAATGCAACATACTCTTATGCAGGAATAACACATCAGGAACACAACTGGAAGTAGCCATGTACTGATAGCATGCAACAGACAGATTGACGGGGATATATCTAGGACAAGCCCTGTGTGGTGCACAGGCAAAAGCAAACAGACACTCCACTGGCCATCATGTGGATAGGCCCACTGTTGAGAGCTATGCAGACAGACTGCATTCCATCCTAAACTACTATGTACTTGCAAACACTGCAAGACCAGCAATATACAAAGCACATAACATCACCACTCAGTCTGTCTGTAGGTCTGAAACATCTTAAGATTGTGTAGTTGTCCTATGTCTGCAAGCCCGACTGTAATAGGTACTGCAACCTGTCATCTGTAACACTGCTGCCCACATACAGGAAGGATGTCCTCCATACTGGAAAGGTGAAAGGACAATGCCCACATGAGTAAGCAATTTATAGTACTGGGTTGCCCTGATGATTGTTAACGCAATCACTACACAGCAGGCTGCACACAGTCAGCAACTGTTGCACACAGATTGGTGCAGAGCCCATCACCTGATCATGTGCATCACCTACAAAAGCCATGCTGTAATCCAGTCAAACCAACTCATTCACTCTACTGGAGAGGGACAGAGACAGAGAGAGTGAGAGAGACAGAGAAAAAAAGGAAATTGAAAACATACATATACCACAGAACTTACACAGTGGGGAACACAGTACATACGCCACAACCGGGAAGGTGTCACATCCGTCTAAACACTAAAAGGTATGTAAAACACAACTGTATGTAATGTAATGTAGGATGTGATATAGATTATAGGATGTATGATGTAGAATGTTTGATATGTGCCATTTGTAGTTGTCCCTGTAATGATGTCACACTGTACAACTGCTCTGGACAATACTGTCTGTCCCTGTAAGCAGTGGGACATACCTGCCAACTGTGCAGATCAGCAATGAATGACAAAGATGTCAGACATAATATCTGTGTATGTTACGTTAGTGTGGAGAATAGCTGTTGGTGGATGTACTGCCATCATGATAGACACGTGTGTCAGTGCACAGCACTTACAGGACAGTCATGTGAATGTGTAATGTAGCATGCACAAATGCCATAGGTGTGTAATATGCATACCAGCAATCTCACACCATAGTTACCACTATAATGTTAGGCTTTGTTCACATGTGGCACCTGTCTGTGTTGCAGCAAGGCAGAACACTGCAGCTGTGAATGAAAAATGGTTACAGAATGCGAACCGGATGTCTGTCTGCACTCCACATATCTGTGTGATATGGACTGTGATGTGTATGTGTACAGATACTGACACTCATATAGACATAGGTATATCAACAACATACAACATATATCTACACATATATGTACATAGATGTGTATTTATACATACACACACACACACACACATATATATATATATATATATATATATATATATATATATATATATATATATATATATATACATAGAGTGGCACTGACAATGGCATGCAGTTGCAATAGTCTGTAACAGGCCAACAAAGATAAGTGTCCCCACAGGGAGCATGGCTACAAACACATAGCACAAAGCATGGCACATACACATAGCACAAAGCTTGGTATAATACAACATATGTCCCAATGGTAGGTAAGCAACTGACATAACAATTGCAATCTGTGAACGTGTTGTTGTGGCTGATATGGTGGGGAGAGACATATATGTGTATTAAGAACTATGGTAACCCTGCTGAATGGGTATCTCATACCTGTTTCCATTTTTATGTCTTCCAGGAATCATGTTGCATTGTCACCTTCCTGCGTACAGCGCTGGGGAAACAGCTATCATCATCGACCACCTAGTACAGCACTACGTACTTCTTTTTGGCCGGACAGCCCATGACGAGCAGGAGAGGACCGCCCTGTGGAACGAGCTAGTCCACAAGGTCAATGATGTCAGACTGCATAACAGCAGCCTTGAGCAGGTCTGGCATCATTGCACCAACCTGCTTTGCCATGTACATCAGCATGCAGCTGCCGTAAGGGGGGACCACCTTGCAACAGGGGGGGAAACCTGCCCATCCACCTCTCACCCATGTGGAGGAGCTTCTCAGTAGCCTAGTGGCACCTATCTGCCCGCAACATAAACACCTGATGGGGTACATCTTGGAGGTGGGTGCCAACAACACACCAGCTGAGGAGCGTGCAGGTAAGACTCCAGGGCACATCGGTACACCACTTGTGTGTATGCATCAGCAGCTGTACAGGTACATCATGCAGAACTGAGATGTCATATACTTCATCTGCTGCTGTGTAGTTATAATAAACTGTTGTGTAGCAGCTGTAATACTGTGTAATTATACTGTATATGTAACGTAATGCTGTACTCACCTGTTATGAATGCCACAGCTGTGGCCACTGACATCAGCTTTCTCGCACTCCTATGTAGGTCCCTCCAGGATACAACCACAGCAGTAGCCCGTAGCCAGCGAGTATGGTTCGTTTTCATGCATGATGATTAACTGGGCATGTAATAACTATAGGCTGTCCCCCATGCACATGTCTAACACACCTACCCATACTGCATGCTGTGCATGTTCACATTTTTTTGCTGAGAAATGCACTGCATCACAGTAGAGACCATGCTGGGGTATCGGAAGGGTACAACAGACACATACAAGATAACTAACATTCTGTCTATGTGCAATGTGTCCACAGGGATGTGACATGTGCAGTACACATGGCCTACAGTAGGGATATGTGTGACTCAACTTCACCATGGCTGCAGCTGCACACAAGCAGGTTAAGTAAACATTGCAAATGTAACCCTGACCCCACAGCACTCATGACAGCAGTGTTTGCACTCCAAGGGCTGTGCACATGAGTAGATCTTGCAACCATGCAGAGGTCTGTGACATGTGTAGGACACCCTTCACAGCCATGGTAAGGTCCGCTGGTTGTCAGTGTAATAGTCATGTACTGGTCATACATGCACTGCTGATGTGATCTGTAACACAGACATCAGGCATCCATAACTGATAGGTGTTCACATACCATCCCAGGTATGTGTTGCTACAACACACAGGGACTGTGAGCAGTGGAGCTGACATAACTGACACAGTACTACAGATGCATCAATGGTTTCTACACCTGTGAGGTATGGTGCACAGTACAAGGCAGGGTGCAGAACAGGCCACATTAACACTTTCTACATGGATGCAGTGTGAACACAGGGAGGGGCCATCACCTACCAACAAAGCTCATGCCTCACACACATGTATACTGCCACTAGCATGATGTCACTATAGTTGCACTGCATGCTGTTGAGCTCCATGTGTAATGCATGTTGACTGAAGGCTAATGGGAGGACTGTGTGTACAAATGTTGTGCAACTCCACATGTAGGAGTGTGGTGTGTATGTGTGTGTGTGTGTGTGTGTGTGTGTGTGTGTGTGTGTGTGTGTGTGTGTGTGTGTGTGTGTATGTGTGTGGGTGTGTGTGTGTGTGTGTGTGTGTGTGTGTGTGTGTGTGTGTGTGTGTGTGTGTGTGTGTGTGTGTGTGTGTGTGTGTGTGTGTGACTCAATTGTATTTGTAGGTGCAATCTAGTGGAGTGTGGATGATGCATGTCAGGTGTGTGTGTGTGTGTGTGTGTGTGTGTGTGTGTGTGTGTGTGTGTGTGTGTGTGTGTGACCATGTATGCACAGGTGATAGTGGGATTGACCACATGGCGATACTTCCCCTTGGGGGTGTGCCGTACATGGAGTGAGAAATGGGACACCAAGACAACCTATCAGAGATGTGAACACAGGACAGCTGGTAGCATAACAAGGGCTGTAGCATGAAGCATGCATTGGGAGGTGCAGGACATACCAGGTATACACATCATATTGCCAGCAGTAGATAGGTAACCAGCTACCCACATATGCAGCACTACAAATGCAATGGCGACTTACCACAGCACATCAGTGAGTGTATCCAGGAAGTACTGTTATCCTCATGATAGGTCGCTTGTGCAGCAGATGTGGCATGGACTGAGCAAGACTATAGTATGAGGCTCTGGTGTGTGACATATGTAGTGAATGTAGCAGCCCCAAACATATAGGGGACTCATACACCATTACTGCCATACACAGGGTAATACAGGGTGACAGCTGTGAGGCCATGTACAACCTACTCCACCCAAGTCAGCGAGGTGATGGAGTAAAAGGTCAGGTGTGGTAACCACATGTGTAGGCATGGGGAGGGATGATATGTTAATGGGCTGTAGTGATGTGTGTGTATTAGCAAGTGCCATGCAGAAAGGGGAACATATGTAATTGACTGTGGGACTGTCTGCAAACACAGGGAAGGAGAGGTTGTAAGGCGGCTGTCAGTGTGAGTGTGTGTGAGTGCGTGTACTGTTATGCACTGCTGTACAGGTCTTAACGTGTTTATTTGTTTCCCCCACAAGTAGTGAGGTGGGTCAGGGTCCCTCCTGCTCAAATACTGTGGTAGGTGTCCCTACAGACACAGATGATGATGAAGGTACAGGTGAGGCACAGGTGGGGTTGTCAGGCCGACACTGCACTAACATGTGTCATCACCCACATAGCTACCCCAAGCCTGCACACAGTTACAGTGCCCCTACAAACCCCATCACATGTGGCCATAGCAGAGGGACAGTTGAAGCTTGGTGGCAATGGCCAAGAAAGTGTGGTGTCCATGCCAACTGTGTCGGGTCACAGTCAGCATAGTCAGATGTCCAGAAGGTCACCACATTGGCAGATGTACCGTGGTGCTCGTGGGAGGACCACAGGTCACCCTGCCCCTGGCAGAGGCGCCACAACTGATACCACCAGGAGCATGTTTCAGGCTCTAATGGAGGCACAGGCACATATGGAAATGCACTCCAGACAGTGGTATGTCTCTGCTAGAAAGTGTGGTGTGAGTGGTGCGATGTCCGCGTGGATGTAGGATAGATACACCAGCAGCTGGCACTCAACATGGACGTGCCAGGACGCACAGCCACTCCTGTAGTGGCAGTACCATTCCCAGCACACCACAGGGGCTGCTATCCACACCACACCACAGCAGACCACTTGCACGTGGCCCTGTCCAGGCCCTGGCAGGACATGGTTCCAGAGAACATATATCATCATCAGGGTAGAGTAGCACCTCAAGGTCTGTACCTGCACGTGCCCATGGAATCTGTGGCAGGCACAGTCGGCGTGTATGTGGCAGGAGGCACTGAATTTCACACCCTGCTAGGCATGGTCTGCAGCTGTCCAACATTACCCATGTGGGGCAGCCACATGGCAGAATTGTGTGCATGCATACCCACACACTATGCAACCAAACCTAGGGCGTCCCCATACCGGCACACACGACATCACCATGCCCCAATCAAGGAACCACACCCCTCACCCACACACATGGTGACACATGTTTGGACCACCCACAGCCTCTGGCATACCTGCAACACACCCTGCGCATATGATTATATCTGTGCCAAATCCCTGTTATCCATATCATCAATGCAAGGACAGGCTAACATGGTTCTGATGCACACAGTGACTGTAATCGGGTGCCATAATGTACCGCAGTGTAGAATGTAGTCAGGGGTAATGTGTGCTGCATACATGTCAGGTAGTGTAGTCATGCAGCTAGGGTGACATTCACACACCCTGTGCATATGATGATACCTGTGCCACATCCCTGCCATCCCTAACATCAATGCAGGGACAGTCTAACATGGTTCTGATGCACACGGTGACTGTGATAGAGTGCAGCAATGTACTGCAGTGTAGAATGTAGTCAGGGGTATTGTGTATTGCATACATGTCAGGTAGTGTAGCCATGCAGCTAGGATGCATCCCAGCTGCTGGTAACACCAAATGATATCCCCATACTGTCATCCATTTGTGCTGTAGGCATACATATGTCAACAAGAGGATGGTCCGCAGTCATATTCCACCGGGGTATGCCAGTGTGGTGACACCATGGCCATGACATATGTGGTGTACAGTTGCACACATGCCACACGTATGTATAACAGCTATTGGCTGTGCAAATGTGACAGGTGGCCTGCTGGTACAGGTATGATCTGCACCCTTATGTCAACCCATCCACATACACACACATCCTGACTTGGCAACACTGTGTCTAGACCCCAACCCGGGTATGTAGTGATACTGAACTGTGTGGCTGTTATTACACACACAACGCCATCTGTAGGATGAGGTGTGTACCAGGTCACGTGCTACATGCAGACCATCCACAGACACGTACAATATGGTAATGGGGGATGTAATGTTTGTATATGGTGAATACATAGTGTGACATACTATTATATACACATTGACAGACACATAATAGGTGGACACACATTTTAGAGACCCGGTTGTATAGTTAATAACTAACTAGTCCATGTGTCCAATGTGTTACAGGTAGGCTGCACACAGCACATGTGTAACTGGGCCGTATCCTGTTTTCTGTTACCTGTATGGGTAATGGTGCCATTGGCCACCTGAGAGTGGTACATGGGCCATATAACTGGTGTACCATTGTGTAAAGACAGTGTACACACAACCCACATACCCCACTGGGTATTGTACACACTAGAACCCATCTAGATACTCTGACATACCCACAATTGCACAGTGGCCACAATGCAAAAATAACCCATTGCCTTTCGCAACAGTGGTACCACAGGGATATTCATGTGATGCACATGCCACGGGCATAGTAGGGTATTGCATTGCATTGCCACACCTATGGGTGACAACAAAAATATCCGTACTACTGTGTGGCAATGTGTATTGTAATAGGATTATGTGGACTTGGACCGGTGTACCCTACAGATGTGCACACATGCACATATACACACAAGTGGCAGACCTCAATGGGATTCCCATGCCTACCGACCCATTGGTGCAACACTGTTGTGCTGGTACTGCAAGGCACATGTTGCTGTTAGGGAGTGGAGTGTAACAGGCTACATGTTAAATAAATGGGGTTGAGAGGCACCACACACTATACGGGACGTACGAATAGGCACCCCCCCAGCCAAACATGTCCACCCTGCAATACACTACCAAGTGTTGGCGATCCCATAACCAGGGCCAGTGGCAACATGGGCACATGATGTTACCTGTACTACATCCCACCTGTATGATGTCAGGCTGTTATTTGTAACATATCATGAGGTACATTCTGGCTCCCATGGGGAATGTATTATGTAGATGCCATCAACATTACCAGGCTTCAGATACACAGACACAGATATGCAGATACAGGTATACATATGCATGATTTTATATATATATATATATATATATATATATATATATATATATATATATATATGTACATATACATGTGACTACACATACACACGCAGTTATATATACAGTACGAAACATAAGCAGTAGGTGCAAACAATAATGAACAGCCACTATGCCTACAGTTGACCCCTGAATGACTGGACACTGTATGTGCCACCCATACAAATGACAATCGTTGCCTGTAACATACACCACAGAGAGGTCAAAGGTGAAACAACACCCACAGGTTTGCTGACATGGTAACCTGTCATTGTGTACTATTACATTTCTACATGCCATGCCATATAGCTGTTCAGACACCGACAACTATATCAATGGAGTGATGCTACAGTGGACCAGTTACACTCATACAGTAGGTTGGAAAGGTTCACAGCTGTTGCTATCCAGGCCAAGCCATTCACATTGTACAATAGGAAAGGCACACTGGTCCACAGGATACCTAACAATCAACAGTATTTACTCCAGGTATGTAGTTCAGCAGCTTCTATCTACACACTGTACAAACACAGTAGGTGGTATGGACAGCTTATGACCACATGGGTTGTAACTGCTACATAACTTGGCATAACTAACACCATCACGTGCACACCAACACACAGAACAGTTTGTATGGCAGGGGGCAGTAGTCCTGCAGTACCCTGATCCATGACAGTAATGTGTATATAGGTGAATTATGTGGTACCGTACATCCAGATACCTTAAGGCAGCTCAGCCCTGATAACCCCACATTTTGTAGCAGCCTAGGTATTTTCTGCTGCTCCCCCCGGACCCAGTTATACAGGGCCATATACCACTGTTACATACACTGGGCTCTGCAGTGCATGAGGGCACACATGTATTGTGTAGGTGGCACCCATACACATGTGGCCCCAGCCCCACCATATGTGTGGGGGTTACAATAACAGTGGACTGATGGCAGACATGGCAGTGTGTTATACTACCAGTCCACTATGAATCAGCCACCGACAACATTACATACGTGCACAGCCTGGTATGTAGATGATGGACAGAGGCTGGAATACAGGCAAATATGTGAAAAACTATTTCCATACACTACACAAGGTGCAGGTGTTACAGGATAGTCTCTAACATACCCTTAGTCAGGGAATTGCTGTTATGGACTGTCATGGATGTAGCCATGTACTGGTAACATGCAAGACACACACTGCCAGTGTATTATCTAACACAAGACCTGTGTGGTGGACAGACAAGACATGATAGGCACAGCTCCAGCCAGCATGAGGATAGGCCCACAGTTGTGTGCTATGCAGATGGACTGCATTCCATGGCAAATTAGTATGTACACCCACATCCTGTAACACCAGTACTGTACAATGCATAACACAATTCCACTCGCAGTCTGTCTTTATGTCCTGATCTTCCAATGAATATGTGGCTGACCTGAGTGTGCCATTTCTCCTGTATGGGGTATTGCTACATGCTGTCAGTAGCACTGCTGCCCACACACTGGACGGATGCCCATCAGACAGGAGATGTAATGGGACCACACACACATGATGTGTTGATCAATAGTGGGTGCTTGCCATGACAGTGTGAAATGGGTGTAGTACACATGTGTATTCATATTTCTGGCTATCTGGATATGTAAATGTACATATATTCCCACCATAGTTCCTGGACATGAAGTGTAGGCCACCCCAGCCCATATATTCCCAGTGTTGTTGTTGCAGGGGATGTTAGGTATCTCTAGAAGGTATACTAGTAGGCTATTGCTGCTGTCATTGGGATTGTCTTCACAGACATGGTGTGTGTGGCAGGTCACATCTGCTGATAACATGTGTGCCATTGGTTACTGAACAACATCCAAAGGACATCAGTGTACAGAACTGCTGCTAGGATGTAATGCCACTGTGGACTGCAGCAGAGATATTGGCCAGTACATGTGGGAGTCTGACACAGTCTGTACATTCCAGAGGTATATGCATACGCCCTTAGTGCTACACATGTGTACCATGCCTCACAGTATAAATGTGGATGGCCATGTAATTGGGTATAACACATGACAACAGGTATATAATGTCCACCATAGGTCATGCATTCACACACCCCTGCCTGGCCTGTAACAGCATGACCACTGGTACAGGTGTGCCATGGCCACATACTACACAATAGGCATTGACATATATCCACACTGCATCCCACTGCCCTGTCTGACATACATGACTGTTAGGGGAGGTCCAGCAGCGAGACACCTGGCTAGTATCTGCGCATGACATCCCACTAGGTAGCTACACTCAGCTGCTAGGCATATCACAATGCACTGTGCAGGCTGCAGGCAGACTGGCTCAATGCTGGACTACACCTTCCAAGGGGGAATGCACATGTACCTGCATATACAGCAGGCTCCACAGGCATGTCACAGCACAGGGCAGGGTACACCTGTGTGACAGTGCATATCCACAACCACTGTGAACACAGCCACAGCCACTTATGGTTAGTTAGCATGGTATGACAGCATATGGACTATGTGTTCGACACCATCCTCATATGTGCCACTCACAGACTTCCCTACATATACTGGCCTGCTGCACAGTTTAGTCTGGTGGGTGTCTGTGGTATGGGACACATGTATTTATGGCCCTACAAACATGTACGCCACTACAGTACCATACAGTGGGGCAGCATGTAACATCCGCAAGTAGGGGAACTAGAACGATGTCATCTGCCACAGTCTGTACACAGGCTAAGGTACATATCAACACTACACACACTGTCGACATTCACCATAGGTACACAGACCTCAGTACTGTACAAACATTCTCAGAATGTGCAGGTAATGTAATGTAATGTAACCCTTACTGTATATAACATGTGTAACAGTCAAATATATCCATGGCTTGTTCTCAGATATGATGCCACAAAATATGGTGTACAGCACATATGCACCACTTTATGCATGACATATGTACAAAGATTGACAGTGGTGTGGCTGGGAACACGTACACAGGGCCAATATTGACATGCTGCTGTGATGACCACATACATTTACTGTTGTTACAGGGTTGTTGCAACATATGTTCTTTGAGGGATATGACATCTGTGACTACCACAGCTTTCTCCATCTACTGACTGCAATCTTCACACTACCTTCAGCAGTCGACAGCTAGATGCTCCATGGGTGGCACATGCAGCCAGGGACACAACACTGCCCAGGCTGCAGCTGACTCTGCAGATCGTGATTCCCCATCAGCATGGAACTGACATGGCAGGTATTGAGACATGTACATCAGCCATATCAACACAAACACTGTGAAGGCAACAGTACTCCAAATGCAGTATAGTGTCACCTACAGGCTGTAGTCAGGTCAGGCACATCCACCTCCCATTTGATGCACTTTTCCATAGTATATGTTGTTAGAGGTACACCGTAATCCATCTGGGATGCTGTTTGGCACACACCAGATCTAGTTCCTGCTCACAGTGGGTGACAAGGACAAACACCACCATGATGTTCCTGGGTATTGGAGTGTGTTTCCAGACAACTGGCAATGGGGATGTTACCACAGTTGTTTCACATGCAATCAGCTAGGGCAGGGCTGCGATTCATGCAGAGGCCATCAGCTGATCATAAGCATTACCTACATTACACATGCTGCTGCCTAAGCAAGGCAAGTGTAGGTCTCCACATCCACCTGAGAGGGAGTGGGGGTTGCAGACAGAGGCTAATACATGTCAGGTAGGGGTGGAAGAGTAAAACTGAGGCATGGTTGTGTCACACACCTAGAAGCACAGGGTATCAAACCCCTGATGACTATGTAGTGCTAGCACAGTCTGGTGAAATTATTGGATGCATCACATGGGTTACCTGTTGTGGAGTACTCAGAACATATATATGATGGGGAGTGATATCTGCAACAAGGATACAGTAGCTGTATGGTAGATGACATACACGTGCCTATCGGCATGAACACGTGCCAGTATCAACACAGCCGCACTCTCACAAGGACACACACACATTGACACACATGGCAGGGTCAGGTGTACAACTAATCAGTTGTGGGATTGCCACATCACATCACTGTTCAGGTATCTCATGCACCACACAGGTCATACGGGGGCTGCACTGGCGAAGGGTATGAGAAGGTGTCTGACATCAGACAGCATGCTGCAGTATGCCCATGAGGGTTGTAGGGAGTGTGGTTGTGAACATCTGCAGGATGCAACACACACACAAACACACAGGTTGCCACTACTGACATCCATGTGTGCATGTCTGCACAGATGTGTGGAGTTCGACTGTGCCAGACCAGTCCACGGCTAGGCAATGGGTGTACCTTGGCATCAGGCCACATGATGATGGTCTGCATTGTGGCTCAGGGATGTAGTGTCTGCATTTGCCCACACAGGCAGATATTGTATCCCTCATCTGGTCATCTGGGTGACTACTGTGTCTGGGCATTGCTGTGCATCACTTGCCATATCTGTGTTTTTTTGTCCATGACATGGACTGTGTCTGGGATGTGCACACCTCCCACATGCATGTACAGTGACATGTTGAACTGTACCTGAGATGTCCGGCCCATGTTGTGAACACAAATTATCATCAGATGTGCCAGTCCTGCCCACCTGTGGCAGGGGCTGGTAATGGCCAGCAACATTACCCTGCACCTACATGATGTGCATGCTATCAGCATTCTTTGGTGTCAGTGGCATCTGTCCATATGGGCATGTTATCAGGCATGCGATGTCCGTTGTGGGTCACATGTGATGGAACCACAGGTGGTGCAGTTGCCCATTGGAGAACATGGGAGAGGTGCACTGTTTGCACGTATGTGCATATTGGACAGTTGGACTGGATGTCATGCCCTCTGTGGCCCACCGCTGTCACTCCATAGTTATTATAGGTGGCCAATGTCAGTGTACTACTCACATATTGACTGTTACCTAGGCATGTGTGTGTATGACACATGGGGTGAGAGTGTGCTCTGGGTAATACTGGTGTTGCTAACCGTGATTGCCTGGCCTTGATGTCACATGTCTGGGTATGGCTCTGCACCCTGGCCTCTCAGCCATATCATATGTGATATCCCTGTACAGTGGACATTGTGATATATAGTATGGCCACCATACAGGAAAATGCAAAACCCGCTCCACATTGGCCACAAGTGTCACACAGTCACAACAACCTGTACACAGGATACAGGTTACAAACACACACACACACCTGTCATGTTTGGGAGTAGAACCCCTACCTAACTAGTGTATTACACTACAGCACTACACAGTTATAGTAAGCGCCACAGATATTACTGGGGTAGTCCTTGCCCATATGTGTATTTCACACTGACTGACATCAGCAAGATTGCCAAAGTAGGGCTTTGAAATGACTGTGAGAGACTAGCCTAAAATGCATTGCTCCCTACACAGACAGTGACACACACGATACATCCAGAACTGCCATGTGTAGGGATGAAACCAAACCATGCGTCATTCACACTACAACAGTACACAGTTACAGAATGCGCTACGGAGATTACTGGGCTACAGCTCTCCCAGGGGAGTATTTCTAGGTGGGTGACATCAGCAGCCTTGCCAGAAGTGGGTATTTGTACAGGGTGTGGGTTACCTAAAAGCACTGCTTTCTGCACAGTCAGACATGCATGCATACACACACAGTTGGCAGGTCGGGGGCTAGAACTCCCAGCTAACTCCTTAATCACACTATGGCCATATGATGTTATGGGGTGTGCTATGGAGATTACGTGTATGTCAGTGACAGACATACACACACACAGACTCACACATGCACAGTTGTCACATCTGGGGTTTGACCTCCTACCTAACTACATTATCACACTACAGCAGTACGCAGTTACAGCATGTGCTACTGAGATTACTGGGATACAGCTCTCACAGGGGAGTATTTCTAGGTGGGTGACATCAGCAGCCTTGCCAAAGGTGGGTATGTGAAATGTACAGGGTGTGTGTTACCTAAAAGCATTGCTCTCTATACAGTCAGACATGCATGCATACACACACACAGTAGGCAGGTCGGGGGCTAGAACTCCCAACTAACTCCTTAATCACACTCTGGCCATACAATGTTACAGGACGTGATATGGAGATTACTTGGCTACGAGCATCCCAGAGGTGTATTTCAAGTTGCGTGACATCAGCAGCCTTGCCAAAGGAGGGTATTTGACTTGTAAAGGGTGTGAGTAGCCTACACAGTCAGTGACAGACAGACAGACACACACACACACACACACACACACACACACACACACACACATATGCACACACAGACTGACACATGCACAGTTGCCACGTCTGGGGTTTGACCTCCTACCTAACTACATTATCACACTACAGCAGTATGCAGTTACAGCATGCACTACAGAGATTATTGGGCTACAGGTCTCCCAGGGGAGTATTTCTAGGTGGGTGACATCAGCAGCCTTGCCAAAGTTGGGTATGTGAAATGTAAGGGGTGTGAGTAACCTAAAAACATTGCTCTCTACACAGTCAGTGAGAGACAGACACACACATGAACAATGACACACACTCACACAGTTGCCATGTCCGGAGTTAGAACTCCTACCTAATTAGTCTATCACACTACAGCAGTACACAGTTATGGGACACGCCACAGAGATTACTGGCCTACAGGTCTCCCAGTGGTGTATTACACATTGGATAACTTCAGCAGACTAGTCAGGGTACTGGTATGGAGCGGCCAGTGTGTGCATGGCCCATACACCATTCATGTAGGGGTGACACGCCACAGCTGGCCACACACAGGGTCATATGTCACTGGTGTATGTCTAGGGCAACTAGCTGACTATGTCCATGTACAGCCATGTTGCACAGCTGGCACGTGGACCACATAGTCTGTGGTGCTGACAGGTACTGGTCGCCAGTTACTGCAGTGTGTGACATCTGCAACCGATGTGTTTGGGGCCCTTTGGCTGTGTGCTCAGTGTGACAAGCGTGGATGGCTCCTTGTCATGGTCACCCTCTTCCACACATCTATATCCATCTACCTTTGGCGTATTATGGTGTGTTGTCCTTACATATATGTCTGTATTCCTATCTACTGTGTGTGCAAGGCATGAGTGGTGCATACTGACATGTGCCTGCAGTAACTATTGCAACCGCTGGAAATGTCTGGTCCATTGCTGTTTGCATACATATTTAAGTGTGTGAGCATGCCCAGTATGACCTTTCAGTATGTTGATGACTGACATTGCCTTCTTTACTCTAAGTGTGTGAGCATGCCTAGTAAGGCCAGCTGTTATGCATGTGTGGAGCATGTCTGGTGGTTTGTACTGCACAGCTGACCTTTGTGTAGTACACCAACAGGTAGCATGCTGTGTCTGCAGGTTATCCACCAATCATTTGGCATTGTCTTTTGCAACATGTCTGCATAGTGGGGGCTACACCTGACTATCTCTATGTTTCTACACAGGAGTGGGAGGGTGCACCTGACTGTTACTGTATTTCTATGTGAGGCACACCTGACAGTTGTACACATTTGCTAGGACTGTACTGGTATGTCCTGTAGTCCGATTCTGTCAGTGGTCTTACCCATAATGCTGGCTATGCCATACCGGTGTACTTCCGTTCTTATCTTTAGATTGCATACACATTGGTTTCTGATCTCCTAGCTGTCACAACTGACATCCCACTACCTGGCCTGCTGTGATCTGTCTGTGTAGGGCTGGGTGGGGTCAGCCATACCCCTCATTCAGAGGCCATAGTACGGCATTTGTCTGTGTTTGTTCTACACCTGTCCTACTGTCTGTGACTGTTGTTGGGTATGTGACCCCTCCTGACTGGCATGTGTGAGTCACATATCCTGTGGGTGTCCCAGTATAGTGGGTGGTGCTGCAGTGTTGCCTATATCAGATGCACATAGTACACTGCCTACTCATGGTTAGGCACAGGTAGTGTAATGTTTGGCATCACTTTTACTGCATGTGAGAGTCAGAGAGAGAGGTGCTATTCCCTGGGTCCCTCTCGGGTCAGTGTATGTCCTATGTGTTGCCTCTTTGCCAGGGCCAGGGCATACTGGGCATGCCTCCTTCTGCCTACTGGGGCAGGCTCAGGTTGTTCTTCCTCCGAGTCAGTCTGTGCCTGTGCAGGCCTTGGCATTGGTTGGGGGCTATATGGCCCTGCCCCTTGCTGCTCCTACTGCAGCAGTTTCTGCTGGATCATATTGTAGCATGGCACATACAAGGACAATTTAGGTACATGTAGTTGGTGAGTACTGCAAGGCTCCACCGGATGTGTTCAGGCACCGGAACCATGACTTCAGCATCCCAAACACACTCTCTATTATGATTCTTGTTTGTGCGTGTGCCTCATTATAGAGTTCTTGTTTGGGTGTGTGTGCATTTCTGATGGGTATCATCAGCAGTGGCTCCAGTGTGTATCCAGCATCCCCGAGTAGGTGACCACGTGGGATGTCCCCATTGGCAAATCTCTGGTACAGCTGCTTCAGATGCCAGAAGTGGGAATCGTGATAACTTCCAGGGCAGCCAGCATACACATTCAGTATTATGCCCTGGACATTGCACATGACCTGGCAGTTGATGGAGGGGAAGCCCTTGCAGTTGATGTAAACCCTACCCTGCTCACCGAGTGGTGCTTTGATGCATATGTGCTTGTAGTCTATTGCACTCACTACCTCAGGGTATTCTGCTATTTGGTGGAAGAGATGCGTACTGCTGGCCAACGCCTCACGGGTGAGGGGGGAATATACATGCTCACCAACATGTGCTGCCATGGCATCCAGGAACTGGTGGAGTACCTGGATGCTGATGCCTGTGATATCCCCATCATATCCCCAGTTGGCCTTTGGAAGGTACCTGTAACTAGTATTCTTAGGCCTACACATACATTTGTTTCCACTGGGATGGGTTCCCCTCTGTTAGGTCTGTGTCAGGTGTGGCTGGCACAGCTCAACAGTCTGCTGTAGGAGGTCCTTGTTCACCTTGTAGTGCTCCACTATCTCCAGCTCATGTAGCCCTTGGTAGGTCACCCTGGGTCTGTACACTCTTTTCCGTCTCCTCACTGTGGGTTGGTCAGCAGCATTTTCATCCTTGCTACCTTCAGCCTCTTCCACAAGTTGTATGATAGCTATTGCAGCCCCTAACATTTTGATGTTGTGAGTGTTAAACGTTTCCTGCTTGTTTACTCAGGTGGTGTAGGGTGTGGGAAAAACCAGAGGAGTAGGTGTTTGCATATTTTATAGTAAAGTTCTGGGCTGGTCTGGTCTGCTGCCTGTGTAATTGGCAGGTTCCGATCTGTTTCACCTGGCAGCGAACCTAGTACCCCTTGATTAACTTCCTACTGCTGCTTCCCTTCCCATTGCCCTTCTGATTCATCCTGGGGGTGTGCCTCACAATCGGTGTACTGCAATGTGCACACTGCTACTATTTCCTGGGTTCACTTCCTTTATATTCCTGTAGATTCTGTTGCGCAGTACGCACACCCACTTACACTGTATTGTACGTGCTGGGCAGGTTTAGACACACCTCCTGGCTTTGCTGTGCTAAGCTGGATGCAGCCCCGAACCACAGGGCTCCAATCTGTTGACAGTATGCCTGACATTCCCACACATGATGTCACCTACCTCCTAGTCTTGCACTCAGCTATCCATACTCATACACTGTTAGGACCTGCCTCACATGCTGGGGAAAACTGGGATTCACTATCCTTCCCCTCATTTCCATAGAATTGTCTGCTAATGCATAGTTACATGTGTCACACTGTGCCTCCCCCCTTAGCAACTACTACTCACTGGCCAGGTTGTCTTTTGCCTGCCATTGACTTGAATGGCAGAATACTGATTTTAGTTATACTGTTCTTTTTAGGTTTATTTTCTTATTTCCCCACCAGTCCCGTTTGCGTGCCACTGACCTATGCTTCAACGGACGTGATCGGCGGACATATCATAGAAGTTGTTTGCAATGCCAATGGCCTTCTACTTGGCCATTGGCATGTTTCTTCAATGCTATGCAGCCTTTATTTGGAGGTGTCATAGCTCTGTTTTGCAGTTTGCAGTGCCGTACTTGGTTACTAACCCAGTACATTTCTGCATATTACGCTAGTCCTGCACGCCCTGATTCCTGCTTCCTGGATGGCAATTTTACCTCATTTGCATGGTTTTCACCTGCAAATGGAGTGAGTTGCATATGGGGCTGGGGACATGCAGCACTAGTGCTACAGCACTCGCGCACATCAGACGTGTGTGTACGTGGATCACTCAGCCGCCATATTGGCAATATTTCATCTAACACTAATCTTGCACGCCATGCAAGCTTTTAAGAAACCGGGGGTGTATCTCCTTTAAGTATGCAAAAGCAATGCTAGAAAGAACTTAAACTGCATATACCTGAAAACAAACTTTATACTCTGCCTTTTCTGAAATGTCCATACCAAGGACCATATCCCATGTGCACCTCTACCAGTTAAATACCTATACTCATACTTTATCCGACACTTTGAGTAAAACTGAAATTTTGTCTCAGCAAGCCCAATCTTCAGTATTGTCATAAAGGGTTCTTGAACACTTTTTATATTATGATTAATACTTCTAAGTTTGAGATCCTGTCACCATTTTATAGCTAAGGTGTCAGGAGATGCATTATACTCAATAAATAAGAGAATGCAAAATCAGTTGATGCATAGATATATAAGACAAAACCCTTATTAATCCAGCAGGTCCTGAAAATGTCCCTGTAAATATCATTTGTTCTTCCGTGTCCCACAATAATAGGTTTAAAACTTACAAAATTCCTAAACCAGCTATTTATTCTATTTTATTGTCCACTAAGGTCCCAAATTTCCTTCACACATCAAAAGGTGTTGTCAATGAATGTCAATGGTTTACAACAGCTCTGTAAGAACCCACATAGGATGTGAAGTAAATTATACATGGAAAAATGGGTAACATCGTCAGCTCTGGTGTATCTTGGTACATTTAGGAGTGCCACACTCCTGACAATAGGCAAAGCCATCATCTTTCTCCTAGATATCTGAGGAGTGTATTTGTCCCATAGAAAGCTGGCTATCACTCGTTGATGACTGGCCACCATTTTATTGCTACATTTACCCAGTAGATGCCTGGCAAGAAAAAAAAAAAAAATATATATATATATATATATATATATATATATATATATATATATATATATATGTGTGTGTGTGTGTGTGTGTGTGTGTGTGTGTGTGTGTGTGTGTGTGTGTGTGTGTGTGTGAGAGAGAGAAGCAGATATCTTTGTAAAGAAAGGCAACTGCAGGATCCTTCATTCTTCTGTTTTTACTGAACTGTTCTACGATCAGAATAATTTGTAGAATATCATTAAACTACAAGAAGTTAACAAATCCCTCAAATATCAGTGTGACGTATCTTGCTAGATACCCAGTTTCTGAGTCAAAGGTGAAGTGTGCTCATAGAAGATAAGGATGAAAAATAATTTTATCCCAGTTAATAGATAACTTTGAATTTTATTGCAAAAATAGGTCAAGCACCTTGTCAATATGCTCCGCAGATCTGAGTAAATATATCATACAGTCAGCTGCAAAGCATGAGCTCGTAATCTTATAACCTCTGCCACCTAGTTGAGCTACCTCTCAATTATATTTTTTTAATACAAAGTCTTAATATTTCCAGTGTCAGTCCACTCCCTAAGCTGTTATTTAATAAAAGGGCTTAAAAGACTGCCTAGCCAAAATGAGCACAATTGTGATGGGGCATCCTTTTCTACTGCAACAAGTAAGGGGAAAGGGATTGAAGCAGAAATTGTAAATCAACAATTTGAGATAAGGTTACTGTAATAATTTGGTTGCAGAAGGTACTTCTGCTGGAAGGATATTACTAAAGGTTTGTAGTTTTAACAATGATGTTATACCCTTTGTGTGATCCATCAGATGTTTCCATTTGCCTTTATCATCCATACTTGAACCATACGCTCTAAGTACCAATGACTGAATATGACACAATAAACAATACTGGTCAGCAAAAAATGACACAAAAAAGTTACAGTCTAGATACAAAGAATGGAGCTGAAAAGCTTTCTCAATTAGTTATGAGCAATAAAACAAAAAGTCACAGATCAGCAACTGACCAACACTAAGCCTGTTTCATAACTTCTGCTCACTTGCCCTTCTCCAAGCGATCCCTCTGTTTCTTTTTGTACGTTGTACATGGCTTAACTCATCACAGCAAATTTGCAGTCTTCTCATAATGGTGAAATCCTTCATAAGGAATACATCAGTATCTGTTACTGTTTAATTTTATGACAGAGAACAGCAGCAGTACATTTATGTTATGAGTAACAAGACATAGTACTAGCATTTTGATTGTCTTTTTTGTTGTTGAATTAAATTAAAAAAATCTTGGGATTCCAAAAGGCTTAGTACAAGGTAGAATCCATATTTTATAAGCTTGCTGCATCATAATAAGCATTTCCAGTTTTGTTTTGGACTACTCAACTCTTGTAAGGGCATCAGTTTGGAAAGTATGCCAAATCAGCATGTTAAGGGATATCTTCTCTTCCTCAGAAATATGTTCATACATTAAAATATGAACATGGTCAGAATTTCTTGGCCAAGTGGTTTAGAGAATCCCTCATTCTATTAAAATTTTGCACTAGGAATAAAAACAGGAATGCTATAAAAAGATGGCAGTCACCTATTCACTTCTATAGCAGTAGTAGCGGTACAGCTAAGTCTGACAAAGCAATTGTGGTGGTGGAGTTGTCAACCTGTGCATGTGTAGAGATATGAGTATGCATCTGTAGGAATATTAATGATGCTGCATGTATGTGTGTGTGTGTGTGTGTGTTGGAGCATAAGTGAAGGTGGATGGATGAGTGTTTCTTAGAGTACAAGTAAGTGTCAGGGAGATTTTTTATGGATGACTGGAGGTAGGTGTGTGTTGGGGTAGTGAATGTTCATCTTAAGAAGAGTGCATGCTAATATGATAAATGGGTTGCTAGGGAGAACACTTGTTTATCAGGTCTAACAACACAGTGTTCAATGCAACATATGGTAATGAGTTGCTAATGAGGTCTTTCACATTGCAGCTATACCATGTCATTAAACTGGAATTTCTTTCCATCCAGTTAATTGATGCCTTGCACTGAGCAATTAGAACAGGCGCTGAGAAAATATGTGAATCCCATTCCTGGGGGAAAGTGTTTTAGTTGATTTGAATTTGCCCAGAGAATGAATGCTTTACAGAATCAGTATACCAGGTCTCATGTCTGCCGTTAATATAAACCTCATAAATGGTGGCTTTTCATCAACCGCTGCATCTATGGATGAACAGTAGACAGGCCAGTAATTCTTCTCCCTATGATAGATGCAATGCTTGTTTTTAGGATTGTCAGAAATTTGTTGTGGAACTCCTTCATGTTAGATGTTCATAGAAACTTAAGGTTTATACAGGACCTTGTATGAAAATCACTTATTTATTCACAGGCGTAAAAATAGCAGTAAAAAGGGATTGATAGCGTTTGCTTATGTTATGAAAGGCAATAAATCTCCTACAGTAAATCTGCCAGCACAGTAAAGTAATCAGTGCTGAATCTACAGTTTTGTTAAACTTGCTCTTACAGAGGTGGAAAAAGAAGATTCAGAGAACTTGATTTTACTAGAATGGCTTCTTCTCCGATATATTAAGTTTAATGTACACTTGGCAATACACTAATCTCACTTAGTGTGACATGGTTTGCTATCATTTTAACTTCCCCTTATTTCCTGTGTGAATGGATACATATTCGCTCACAAGTCTTCCATTCTAACGTGTGCCAAGCTAGCAAATTCCTTGCATACCAGTTAAATAAATAAATGAAAGAACAACTGTAGATATTTTCAGTTTTGTAACATTTTTTCCTTATTTAACATGATTGTTATCGTATTTGTACTTATCAACAAACAAAGAAGAGCTTCTTGCATCTTGCTCTCATTATTGGGCTTTTTGCTAATACCGTTTTTAAAATACCCTGTATGCTTTGGTACAATCAAATTAATAACTGTCTAATTTTAAAACAAGAATCTAGGAAGGCATACCTTACAGTATTCCTATTCACTTTTTTTTTATTATTATTGCTGTTAAAGCAAATAATGCTTCACATAATGTGACCTAATTTTATATCTACTGTATACTGATAAAATATCTGAGAAAGCTTAAGTACAGAACGTCAGTAGTCCACATCACTAGAATAAATACCAAACCAGTGCTCAGCAAAAGTACCTTGCAAAGTCTTTTATCAGTAGAAAACCGTCCATGTCATTTGCATAATGTTAGCCCAGGCTGAGCTCAGATTTGGCCTATAAAGACAGATTTTTTTTCTGCTCATTATGCCCATGCAAAGTGGTATTTTCTTTTAAAATGGGTTCATTCTTTTTCTAAATCCCTTATTTCAATGTAGTAATCAGCTCACAGGGGACCCAGGGACATGGCTTGTATGTACAAGCGGATTTTTGCTTTGACAAGACTATGCATGTTGCTTTGTAGAGCTTATCTGTGTAACCCACAAGGATGTGGTTATTGTTTACCATGGGTGCTTGAAATGCTCCCAGCATCCTATGCGGTCACCAGTCATTTATACTCACTGCTCTGATGTATGTTTTATACACTGCCTGACTATGCATTTGATGGATAAGATCAGCCTTGATCTCACTAATCTATTTCGAGGTCATAAGTGCTTTTTGGCAACCTAGGAACTTTTTTTTTTAATTTTAGATTCACATATGCAAGCCACTTTTTTTCATGACATTTTATTAATGCTTAGCTTCTCTTGAAACATGTAGTTTCAAGTTACAACATAAAATGTAGTCACGCTCATAAGTACTGGAATTATAAACTGCACCAAATTAAAAGTCTTATGGCTATAAGAAGTACAATTATTAAAGTAATAGCAATAGTGGTGTGCATATGATCATTCTCATGGACTTTGGGAGTCTGATGGCAGATAGTAAACTTGTTTTTACCAGAGTATTCCTAGTTGGAATCAGATGATCATGTTCTTTGCATTAGTGCACTGAGCAGAAGGTAAATATTTTGTGTTTTGCAGAAGACAGCAGTGTGTGAGTACTTTACTAGTGTGTCAGATCTTTTAGTGCTATTCTAAGGTTCTGGGTTGCAAACATTTTCACCTACATTTAATATGAATAAATATGACACAGGGTCCTATTGTTTAGGAATGATTATACACTATAAAAAATCAGTAGCAGCCATGTACTTAGTTCTTGATCAACACAGATATCTGAAGTCAGAATGTCAAGTATTCGTGCATGCAAATATCATTACACTAAATAGTGTTACCATTCTGGCACCACTGAGCCTCTGGCACAAAATCTCCTTTTATGAGCTCTTCAGTTTGAGATTCAGTCCTGACCTCAAAACATTACCTGTCTGGAGTGTCTATGTTCGACCATAGTTGTCCTGATTTTCCTTCCAAAAATATGCTGGATGACTGGCTAAACTACATTATGTATAGATGAATCTTTTCCACCCTGGACCTTGTTATCATGATTGAAAAGATTCTGTGAAAGAATATTTCACACACCTCTCAACTGTACAGATTTTCGCAGAATGTCCACATTTTTACTTCATATTTTTGGTTCATTTTTCATACATTTGTGGTTTTCTGGCAAATTAGTGGTAAATTATTAAAGGCTGAAGTTAGAAAATAATGACAGACATTTGAGTGTCAGACTTCAAACCATTCAGAAAATTCACACTAATGTAAAACCTGTTAGTCTATCAGCTTTCTAGGTTTATAAGAACAATATTTAAAATTTTTCCCTATTTTTGTACCTTTGTCCCACTTTTATTTATGGCTTTGTCCAGATTTCTTGCTCTAAGAGGTTGAGACATATGATATTTCACTTAACAAGTCAACGAATAAATGCATTAAATTTAAGTCTTACCATTTTATGGACAATATCCAACAATATAATACTCTTGTTTGTATAAGGAATGCAATTGTCAGACATCCACTTCAGATGGTGGTTAAATCGCTGAGGCTGTCTGCATCTGTGCACTTCTGTTTAATGTTGTGGATTGATGTATAAATATCTTGGAAACATTTTATTTAAGCATTCATTTATTTGTATTTATTAATATATATTACTCACTTTAATGACAAATACTAAATGTTGTCTTTCAGGTTGCAAAACTCAGCTGTGTTATGGAAATAGGAACAGCATTTGTGTATGAACTTCCATAGAACAGATTATCTTCAATGATTTCAGTAAATATTTACTCCAGCTTTAGTTTTTCATTAAATAAAAACATGGTCATGTTTGAAGCTAACCGTCTCTTAGTCGTGATAACTATATTTTTTCTTACATTTATTTATATTAGAAAGAGAGAGATAGATACTTACAGACATAAACGCACAAATTGTAAAGCCTCAGTTTTACTGCAGTTATCAGAGTTGTGGTAATATGGTTAAGATAACGTTATGCCTTATCTGTTCAGCTTCACCTAAGATACTGGGCCAGATTCATAAATGCTTACAATCAGTGCTGCTGTTATATGTGCAAAGTTCAGTATATGGAATGCAATAAACAGCTCTGCACTTAGTGCAGCACCTCAAATCAAGTGTAAGTGTTAGAATATGCTAATGAAGGCATACGTTGCTAAATTACATGCTAATTAACCAATCAAGTGTGGCAGAGCTATTCAGAAATGTATACAGTGAATATGTATACTCCTTGCACCCTTTTACCGTGAAGTCCAAAAATATTTGGAACAGAAGCATGATTACACTTAGAAATAAAATACTAGACCTTGCTGCTGCCAGCTTTAACCCTTATGTGTAACAGGCTCCAAGGTGCTGCTGCTGCTGCCGGACCATGACAAGAAAAAGAAGGGTATTTAGACCACATTTGACATGACTGACTGCATGACACAGAAATTGTTGAGTGATACAGGGTAGACAGGGAAACACTAGAAGAAATATGCAACCTCTGCCGTTCTCACCTGAGGCTCCAGGGAAATTGTGGAGACTTTGTCTCAGTGGAAACAAAGATATGTGTAGCATTATATATACTAGCTACACATTCTTTCCAGAGACCCACAGGGGATATATTAGGGGTGTCACAGCTTCTAGAGTATTATATCAGTTTCTAAATACCATGATATGACATGTAAGAGATCACGTTTCCCAAATAACTTTCACAAGAGAAAGTTCAGTAGAGAATAATTTTTTTATTGAACAGAAAGACATATATGTGAGAGAAATCAAGATCCTTTCTCCTCAAACAAAAAAAGAAATCAACATGTTTTTATACATTTTTTCATTAAAAACAAGACTACTGTAGCCATACCTCTCAAACTCAAACTCTAAGCACAAGAAATCTAGACAAACCGTAAACTAATGGGAGAACAATGGACCAAAAATAGGGACAGATTTTAAATATTGCTCTTATAAACTTTGAGATTTTCTAAAATAACAAGATTTGTCTTAGTATGCATTTTCTAAACGATATGAAGTCTGAAGCTCAAATAAACGTCATTATTTAATTATTTCAATCCTCAGTGATTTGTTAAAAAAACACAAATTTTATAAAGAACAGACTAAAAATATGAAACAAAAATCTGGACGGTCTGCAAAAATCTGGACACTTGAGAGGTATGATTGTAACAATCATAGAACAGCTAATGACCAATTATAAATGGACACTTGTTGTTGTGTCTTTCGACTTTTCCCGGTTATGGGTCGCCACAGCGGAACTCCGGTCCGCTAATGATTGGCAGTAGAATTTTACGTACTGAGTTGCCAGCCCTGATGCACAACCTTCAACGAAGGTACACCCATTCACGCATGTCTCCACACAGAAGACGCTTTCGCTGAGAATCGAACAGGACAACATCTTACTGTGAGGCGACAACATTACCACAGCACCACCACCGCAGTACCAATTATAAATGGACACTACAGCATTAATTTTGCTTAGATCTCCTGACTACTTGTTTAAAACATTCCATATTAGGCATGTGTTCAGAATTCCATAACTGAACCTTCTACTTACAATAACTCCTATATTTTTCAAACCTGTCAGTAGTTGCTAACATTAGACAGGATGCAAATACAGATACATGTTGAAGGACAATCGGTATTTCATCCAGTTATGAAATCATATTGGAAATTAAATGAGCACACTAATATTTTTTCCTTTTCTGTACTTCTTGCCCTTCAGATTCCCCCTTCTGATGCTGTAAAGTATCACCCAAACTATAATGTTTATTTACGACTGGACAATGACTACATGTTTCCAGATGAATGGACGCTCTTTCAATTGCTATTGGACATTTTTCAAATGTTGTTTCTTTCTGTACCTGACATGCACAATCTTTACACAGTTGTTTCAAAACTTTGTAATGAAAACATGCCTATGTCTTGATGGAACAAAAATACAGATCTGAATACTGCAAATAATAGTAGTACATTCTGTACTATGTATATTTTCACATTCCCTCAATGCTTTATAGACATTATCATACATGTTACTAAAAACTTGAAACACTTTATTTTCATTTTCTGCTGCACTATGATTTTTATCAATAATGGTTAGTGGCAATGGTTTAGCTTTATGCATCTTCAAATCAATATTTCTTCTAGATTCTAATAACTTTAGACATCATGTATTAAGCATAAAAAGAAGGCCTAACATAATTATTATGACATCTATAAGCATGAAAAACTTTAAAATCCCTCCTCCCCATCCAGAGAAAAGGTTGCTTAACCATGTCATTTGGGAACTATCAGCTTCTTTGGCATGTGAATATTCAGTGACTTTCTGAATTATTTCTAAGGGACTACAGATGGCACCAGTGTTATTGGGAATAAAAGAACAGCAATCCATTTGAATTAATGTGCACATAATACCTTTAGAGAAGAGGGCAAAATCAATTGCCATGCACTTCTGTAGCATTATACTGCACATTGCTTTCAATTCTTGGACTATCAAATTAATAGATTCATAATTGGAATTACTTAATATTTCCAGGAGCCTAGATAATTTTCTAAGTTCCTAGATGGATTTCAGGGTCTCATAAGCAGGTACAATGCCTGCTCCAGAAATGACCCCATTACCAAAATCCATTCAACCTTAGTCTGCTCTGCCTCTAACCTCTCTGAATTGCTGACTAAAACCCAAACTGCTTTTTCAATCACCGAAAATTAGATGCGCCAAAACCACCTCTCTCTCAATGCAAATAAATCCAAAATTCTACTATTCGCCCCCACAAAAAATTAGTCCTATGACAAAAACGCTTTCAAAGTCCTTAGTCAAACCAACTCACCTATGGAAGTGGTTCCTTCTGCTAAACTACTCAGCATTACTATTGACAAATACCGCAAGTTTGACATCCATATTCAACAAAATATTAAGAAAACCCACCAAAAACAATCACTTTCTCTCCAACTCTACTAGGCATACTTTGGCCACTGCTTATCTTCTTCCCTCCTTATTATACGGAGCCCGTCTCCTAACCATCCTGTACTCCTCTATCACCTTCAAACTAGAAAACTGCTACAATAAAATCTCGAAATTTGCCACCAAATCCAAAAATTCCACCAATCATTGCCTTACCCTACAATCTCTGAACTGGCTAGAACTCCCAAACTACCTAAACTACCTCCAACTCACCACTGCACACAGACTTGTATTTCACCCTACAAAATGTCCAGCTCTAACAAATATCCTTCCCCCTTACACCTACAATAGAACTCTCACATCTGAACATCAAAACTGAATTGCTATCCACAAGCCCAAATGTCCTGCTGGTCAACTTCTCCTCTCTTTCTCACTAGTCAAGAAATGGAATTCTCTCCCTTCCACTCTAAGAACTATGCCAAACTCAGAAAACTTCAAAACTCAGCTTTTCAAACACCCGTCCACTAAATGAAAATGTACCTGCCTTCACCCTACCTAAATCTATTTAAGTATATGCCCCCCCAGGAGGTTTTCTCCCAGGTTCCTAAGCTCTCTAAAACTCCCATAGCTACTTTCCTATGAGTGCTATAGCTCTTAGCACATGACTCAACTGTGTAAATATTATAAATAGCATCTTACTTTAAATGAGTGCATTTAAAGTGTTTCCACATTTACTTTAAAGGTGTATATGTAAAGTGTTTCCACACCTACTACATTAGAGTGTTTGCATAAAGGAATCTGTATAACCCTTAAGATCAACCACAATGAAATTTGTTGACTATGCGTGACACTGAATGTACATATTTGTAAACTGTTCTATATAATGTATCTTTTATACTTCTGTATCTTTTGTATCTGTACTGTATTATGTATTTTGGAGCTTTTCTCCCTGGGCCTCAACTGAAAATGTGTCATTTGGGCCAAGTGGACTTCCCTGGTAATCAAACTGGAAGTAAAATAAATAAATAAATAAATTTGAGCAAGTCCTTTAAAAGCAATTTGCTGTACAGTATTATAGTATATCCAGGTAGCATCTATTTTACCATCTTGGGTAGGAATATCTATAGTGACTATCTTGCGATGAGCATCATGAATCTTTGCTTCCAGTAAATCAGCTGTAGTTCACAGAGCTGGACTAACATGACCAATATAGTAGCAACTACATCAGTCTGTAGCCAACCAAGTATAAGCTTGATTTCCATAACTGCAGAAATAATCATGTAATGCTGCCATACTCTGCCCTCTAGCACCATCGTAAATTCCCCAGGTAAAATCGAAAGCATTAATTCCAACAAAAAGTGTTCTTTTTTTGTGATAGCAAACCGTCATTGACAGTTGAAGCAGCATAATGTAAAGGGTGGTAGTAACATGATTATTCTTCTGATTTTTAGCAAGAATAATAAGGCAGAATAGAGTATGAAGCTCAGAATCAGTCACTGGTATACAAATCAATGAAATATCCCTATCATGTGCAGTAGGGATATGTGCACAAATCAAACAGCTGCTGACATCGAGAGTCTGTGCATAAGTATGCAAGACAGCAGAAAAACGTATTAAATCTAGAATGCCATTCAGGTGCTTTTGGTTCATTTCTAACCAAAAGCCTGTCTCTACTTTTAGCAAAATGTGTATATCTATTAAGAAATGATTCAGTACTTGCAGTTCCAATTGTCACAGAAGATGATGTACTTAGGTTCCAGACGGCAAAAGCAGGTGAAACAAAATGAAGATGAAAAGCACAGTAATTATAGCAACGACTGGTCCTCAAGAGAAACAAGCATGTTGGAACTTCAGAGGATTGTGAGGAAATTGTAAACAATGATGTTGGGTGTGCTGTTCAATGGGAAAGTGAAACTGACCATCAAAAAGTTGTCAGCCAAGGGACTTAATAGTGGATGACTTTGAAAAGAAACATTGTCTAGATAAGGTAGTATCCAAATCTGTGTCTAAAAGGCAAGATAATTCAATAATTTTGGAATTGAAAGCAAGAGAAAATGTTACTGGACTTGAAAAAGAGTTAGCAGAAGTTGAATCAGACCAGGATGAGGTAACAGAATCATGGTTTTAACTTCCTGGTCAGGTAACAAGAGTAACTTAACTGCATTCAGTTCTAGATGCAAGCTGGATGACAGAGTTGGAATTAGGTTATATGGTAAACAGTTCACAGCTGGTTCCAGATTTGGTTTGGATGAGAAAATGTCATGGGCTGTCACTTCTGAATTCAATGATGCCTCTGGTTTGTTGTCTAGTTTGCCTGGTGATAGATTCTGCTTGTTCAAGTGGTCTGATGTTAGCAGTGTCTTTTTTGGACATATCACAATGGAGGGTCTTTTTGAAATACAACACAATGGATACAAAAGATGAGGCCCTCACAATGAATGGCAGTAGCAGTTTTGAGCTAAGTGTGTTTCTTTGGGGATGTACTTTGATGAGTATGAACTCTCTGGGATGTAGGTCATGGTGATACTGCTCTGTTGATCAGTGGGCTGCATGCAGAATGACTCTATGGTATCTCTGCAAAAGAGAACCCTGCAGAATGACTCTATGGTATCTCTGCAAAATAGAACCCTGCAGAATGACTCTGGTATCTCTGCAAAAGAGAGCCATGCAGAATGACTCTATGGTATCTCTGCAAAATAGAACCCTGCAGAATGACTCTATGGTATCTCTGCAAAAGAGAGCCATGCAGAATGTCTCTATTGTATCTCTGCAAAAGAGAACCCTGCAAAATGACTCTATGGTATCTCTGCAAAAGAGAACCCTGCAGAATGACTCTATAGTATCTCTGCAAAAGAGAACCATGCAGAATGACTCTACCATATCTCTGCAAAAGAAAACCATGCAGAATGAATCTATATTATTTCTGCAAAAGAGAACCCTGCAGAATGACTCTGTGGTATCTCTGCAAATGAGAGCCCTGCAGAATGACTCTTTTGTATCTCTGCAAAAGAGAACACACAGATTTTACAATACAAAAGCATGGTCTCATCAGTATCTTGCAATTCTAAGTTTTTAGGGAGGGTGGTAGCAAGCATTCTTAAGGTACTGCCCATGAGGATTTCACGAGGGGACAGTTTTATAGGTACACTAACTGCACTTCTAATACTAAAACTTAAAGGCAATGTTTCTGGCCATTTAAGACCAGTTTCTTCACAACCTTTAGTTAGTTTAAGCATAATAGTCTGATTACCTGTCTCCACTATCACAAAAACCTGTGGTCTGTAGGGAAAATGAAACTGCAATTTATTGTTTAATACCTTATTAAAAACTGTATTACTTCATTAGTGAAATTGGATCCTTGGTCAGACTGGATGCTACAGGCAACACCAAATATAAGGATATGTTTGACAATCATTTTTTGCTTCCATATGCAAATCATTCTTAACACATGAATATCCATCCAGAAAGAATGTTAACAATCACTAAAGCATATTGAAATTTCTGTACTTGAAGAAGTTCAATGGCGTCCCACTGAAGGGAAGCGAAGAGTTTCCAAAGCGTTTTCAATGACTGAACAGATGCAGGTATTGATTTACATACATGTTCTAAACAAATTACTCAAGTGTTTGCAAAAGCAAAGTTATTTTCATTTAATTGCTGCAAAAATATAACCTGAACAAGATAAGACAATGTAGCATGTCACTTGCTTTCAT
This sequence comes from Protopterus annectens, assembly GCF_019279795.1. Lineage (NCBI taxonomy): Eukaryota > Metazoa > Chordata > Ceratodontiformes > Protopteridae > Protopterus > Protopterus annectens. The sequence continues at coordinate 104,016,346 of NC_056748.1, forward strand.
ATCTGCAACAGTGGTATCTATGTTAAGAAAATATTCCTGGGTTTATGTGTGGCACATTTTATTACAGCTATCTCCCCTGGTAATAATAAAGTATCTAACAATTCGTTAACAAAGACAATAGTTTTAATAACTGTTCCTGCTGATGTTAAATAACCCATTTCTTTCTAAATGCGCCAAAATCATGGACAACACCAAAAGCATAATGAGAATTAGTAAAACTTCATACAGACAGATCTCTTCCAACTTTACAGGCCTCACTTTTAGCTACAAGCTCAGCTACCTGAACAGACACATTTCCATCTAATTGTTCATTTAATAAAATTTTGTCTTGCATGCAAACAAAAAGGGCTACTGGAAGTTCACCATCATCTCTTTGAACACAGGAGCCATCTTTCAAAAGAATCAAGTCTGGATTCCACAAAGAAATGCCTTTCAAATCTAATCCAGGAGGAAGCACAGTGTTAGTGACAACTACCCAATCATGGGATTATTCTTCATCCTCTGCAGAGATTAAAGTAGCAAATTTAAGTGATAGACATTGAACAATCTGTAAAGGATTATTAAGTAAAGACAATTCATATTTAGACAATTGTGCTGCAGATAAATAATGCAGCTTAATGTTCAGTAACAAAGCTTCTACAGAATGCAAAACTGCCACATATGTCTCGTACCTGAAACTTAGTACAGTCACCATGTCTACTATGCATACTGTCATGGGCGGTAGCTACAGGATCAAGATTTGTACTGCAATAAGCAACAGATATAAAACCATCCTTTCCACAGTGTGCTAACTTTATTTATTTCACAATAAAAGAGAAAAAATGTCTTAGAATAACCTAGGAACACAAGTGCAGGAGGATTTAAATGCAATGTTTTCAGTTATACAAAAGCTTGTTCCTGATAATCTTGCCAGGGTAATGGATCAGGGGTATCTTTCTTAACATTTCTAAGACAGGTATTGCCACTTCTGCATAATTAAAAATCCATTGTCAATTGTAGCCTGTTAAACCCAGAAACGTTAGCAGCTGTTTCAATATGGTAGTAAATGGTGCAATTTGGATTACAGCAAAACGTGAAGGCAAAATCTGTCTAGTGTCCTAGAAGATAAGATGCCTCAGGCATTGAACCTGTGAATTCTACAACTGCAATTTATCTTTAACACTAAATTCTAATTCTGCTAAATGAGTCAAAAGAAAAGTAGGAAGGTAGTGTCTTGTTTACAATCATGTGTAGATCTTGAACCTAAAAGCACATCATCTACATATTTATCCAAAGTAGACCCACAAGGGAATTTATTCTTTTCCAATTGTTTCTTCATTTATCTAGAGAAAAGGGTAGGAAATTCTACATATCTTTGTGGTAATTTAGTCCAAGTATACTGTTGTCCTGTATAACTAAATGCAAACAGATATTGACTATCTGGATATATAGGGATAGAAAAGAAGGCAGGTGAAATATTTATCACTGAAAAGGTGGTGGATATGGAAGAATAAATCTTAGTATTGCTGTAGTGTTAGGAACAACTGGATATGTTGATTCTACTATAGCATTCACTGCACATAAATCCTCTACAAATTTATATGTACTTTTTCCCGGTTTCTTAACTGATAAAATAGGAGTATTTCAGGGACAGTTAGTTTGGACAATTATACTTTGTTATAACAACGCAGAAATAATAGGTTTGATTCTTTTCACAGTGTGTACTGACAAAGGATACTGAACTACCATAGACAGGCACTCACAAGGGTTTAGTGTTATATCGACAGATTCAAAATCTTTTATAAACTCTGCCTCATTGTCATGGGTATTCCAGAACTGCAGGGGGATAACATTTAATTCCTCCATATCAGCATTTTCTGCCTTCTGTTCTGCTTTTATGTAAGTAAAAATGGCATCCTTATCTGAAGAAGTAGTTTGTGAATATAATCCTAAAGCTTCATTATGAATATTTAACAATAAACCATCAGGTGTGTAATACACACTACAACTAAGTTTACATAGCAAGTCTCTATCAAACAGATTTAAAGGAGCTGAATTTCCTACAAAAAGCATACCGATCTTTTACCAGATTAATTAGAATAGGAAGAGGTTTTATTTCTGGATAAACTAAAGGAACTCCAGACATACCTCTACACCAATCTATATGTTTAAAAAGAGGAAGCTGGTCAGTATTTGGTGAAGTAATCATAGATCTAGTAGCTCCTCTTTCTACAAGAAATGGGGTAGATGTATTTTCCAGTGTAACACTGACAAAAGGGCCATTTTGATCAATTGGTCCCAAGTGAAATAAAAATAGTTTAGGTTCATGGTTATCCTAATGAGTTTGCTGCTGCACCAATGACTGCCAGGCAGTGTTCCAAATAGGAGGGTTTCTTTCAGGTTTCTGTGGTATTTTGAGTGTTTGTTGACTCTGCTTGCTGTCCAGCTAATGGATGTTCATTTCACCATTGCACAGGTTGACCATAATTAAAACAAACCTTTCAACATGGTGCACCTTGTGATGACTGTGGTGAATCAGAGACATTATATACATAAATCTACCTTATGTACAGTAATAACAATAAAAAATGTGATCTTAATAAAAATAATCATTAGTGTATGTAGTTAATGCCCGGTTTGATGGTTCAAATCTGGAAAGAATGCTGCTTGTGTGAATGTAGTCATGTTTATGGAGGATATATCCATGTTAGAAAACAACAAATTAGAGGAAACATTATAAAGATATATTTTAAAGACTTGATTCATAATACTCCCCTTTTTCTCTCTCTTCTTCATTCTTTCCAGCCATTGGCATTACACACCGCTGATGATCATTGGTCACTAGCAGAGAACCACAGTTCACTTTCTAAGGTAAAAACTCACAACTTTAATTTGGAATGCCATCAGTAGCACAACTGAGATGTGATACACTCGGACAGCGCCAAGTGAAGTCATGTCACCTATCAGCTAATTATTTCTGTGGCTCAAGGTGTAAATGAAGTGATCTTAGAGAAAGAAGACATATAATGCAGGGTTTGAATACAGTTTACAGACACTTTTTGACTGGGTTCAGAATAAATATTAACACACAATGCTGTATATAAAATGAACATGCTAAAATCTATGTGACAACTACTAAAAGTCTTACCTGTAGTCCATGTGAATTGCTGTTATAAATGTGTTGTTGGAAACTCACCTCTTCTCATTATCAATAACAATATGTGCTAGGGATGATGTAGCCGTAACATGAGTAATGTGGAGACACAAGTCATATACAATGGATGAATTATCCATATCTTACAATTATTAATCACAAACGTAATACACTTTGTACTAAACCTTTATGATGTTAATTGTATATACTGTGTCAAGAATAAACTCCTGTATTTCTCTGTATGTGCCCTTTCTGAAAATTTGTCGTTACATGAAATCCTGATGTGCAACACCAATGCTACTTGTTATGTGGCAACCACATGTGAAAAGGATGCATGTGATGTTAATGATGTAAGTCCTCTGTTCCATGCTAGATATATCATTTAATAGTGTTATCTTGAAATATAATTTCTTTGTTTAATTTTTCTTTTTGCCTTTTTAATTTGCTTGCCACTTGGCTGCACACAACCATAGTTCACAGCCAAAGGCAAAAAAATGAAAACATTAACTTGGGCTGCCTTCTGTAATACAAATGAGCCAGGCATCAGTGCATGTCTATCAGCAATCTGGAGCAACAGTGCATGTCCATCAGCACTCTGGAGCACCAGTGCATGTCCACCAGCACTTTGGAGCACTGGTGCATGTCCATCAGCAATCTGGAGCACCAGTGCATGTCCATCAGTAATCCGGAGCACCAGTGCATGTCCATCAGAACTCTGGAGCACCAGTGTGTGTCCATCAGCACTTTGTAGCACCAGTGCATGTCCCACACCACTCTAGAGCACCAGGGCATGTCCATCAGCAATCTGAAGCACCAGTGCATGTCCTCAGCACTCTGGAGCACCAGTGCATGTCCATCAGCACTCTGGAGCACCAGTGCATGTCCATCAGCACTCTGGAGCAACAGTGCATGTCCATTAGCAATCTGGATAGTATTTAGTGAAGAAAATGTACTCATTAGTTACCTGTCTCTGTGGCACAAGGTGTAATGCAGTGAGTTTAGAGACAGAGGGCATGTAGTGCAGAATCTGAATGCAGTCTACAGATTTTTTTTCTGCGGTGGTCAGAGTAAATATTAACACCCATTTTTGGTAAATGAGTGTATTGTTGATGTTGGAAATTCAACTATTCTTAGTATTACTAACAATATGTGATATGCATGGGGTGAAATATGAACTTTTCTAAATTGTTTTAACATAAAAGCAGTAACATGACTTGTGGAAACTGTACTAGATATGGTGGACTCTGTCAACATATATCCTAAGTAGTAATCCAGACAAACAGAAATTTCCTTTGAAATGATGTCAATATTAATTGTATCTACTGTATCAAAAATGATCTAATGTCTAGATAGAAATTAAAGTTCTGATATGGAAAGGATATCTGAAAAATATGGATGTGTCAGTAATGCAATACATGCTCTGGTCATTTCTAAATATATCCTTCCATCTTTTTTTTTTAAATTCTCCTTTCAATTCCTTTCAGTTTTATTATTTTTTATTATTCATTTGCCTTTTGCATTAGTGTGCTGTTTGGCAGTGCACAATCACATTTCACGGCTAATGGCAAAAATTATAAATTTAATTTGGACCGCCTTCTGAAATGCAAATAAGTCTGCTGCTGGTGTGTTGCTGTCAGCACTCTGTGCAACACTGAGTGAAGAAAATGCAGCTGTCAGCCAACTCTCTCTGTGGCTCATGCAGTAAATTCATTGATTACTGAGCAAAAGCAGTGCCTCATGTGGATTCCAGTCTACATAAGTGATCATTTAGATTATGGACTAAGATGAATTACTCACACACTCATTTTGTGCTATGAATTCAACAACCTGTCTGCCTGACAAATACTAATGATGCAACCTATAATGCTTGTGAATTGCTGTTGTCAATGTTTTTTGGAGGAAAATAAACTACCATCATGTGAATAACAACATTTGTAATGCATCGTGTGAAATATTATCATTTCTAAAGTGTGAGATCAGAAATGTACTAACATGACAAATGTATAACTATGTAAACTAATAGTACGCATTTCTTATCCATATAGCCTAATTATTTATCATGACAGTAATACATTTCCCTTTCAAAGTATGTTTATGACTTCTATGTAGTGTGTCTCAAATGAGATGATGCAATTTTTTGTGCATCCACTTTTCAAGATAATTGACACTACCAGAATCCCTAATGATGTGTAACAGGAAATGCAACTTCTGATATGTATATATATATATATACATATAAATATATATATATGGGTCTACTTCATTTCATTAAAAATTAATTTAATTGAAACTCAAATGACTGGGATCAATTCACAGAAAGCTCAGTTTAATGAAAACTCATTTCACAGAAACTAATTTCATTGAAAGTTATATATGGACTTGTCCCCACTCTAGTGTGATCCTGGAGTTAGTATATGTAGTAAGGGGGTTGTGGGGGCCACAGCCCCTCACATTGGGGGGTGTGTGGGGGAAAAGCCCCCCACATAGTTTGGTTATATGTTGTTTTCTGGAAAGAGTTATTCATTGCACTTGTAAATATCCATCTGTATGCTTTAAAACATTTGCAATATGTGGGGGGCTGTGCCCCCCACACCCCCCTTACTTTATATACTAACTCCAGGATTGCACTACAGTGGGGAAAAGGCTATATATAACTTTCAATGAAATGAGTTTCAGTGAAATGAACCTTCATTGAAATTAGCTTTCAGTGAATTGTCTGCAGGAAACTGACTTTCAGTGAAATGAGTTTTCAATGAAATGAAGTAGATCTATATACATATACAGATATATATATATATATATATATATATATATATATATATATATATATATATATATATATATATACACACACACACACACACACACACACACACACACACACACACACACACACATATATATATATATATATATATATATATATATATATATATGCATAGATATATATATAGATATCAAAAATAGAACTTCAATAGACTAAAAGAGAGGCACACTGATGCTGAATGGATATTAAGCTTTCATTCTTGTTAAGATGTAAGAACTTCCTCAGAATACAGTAAAATGGGTACTTACATATTATAGCAACCAGATTTTTATGGAAATGCTGGTTGCTTCTGTTTAGGTCAAGTAGTAGCAATACAGTATTATGTAGATTAGAGACATGTTCTGTAATGTTTTTGTAGTTTTAGGAAAGTTTATCATTGAAATAGTTAAAAAAATAAGGTTTAAAATAGGTTTCCTTTTTACCACCAGCAAGCATCTCATGTCAGTTAAGGACGTCCCATTCTACTTCAAATGCCTTCATTTCACATGTTGTCGATAAAGGAGGAAATCTATTTTCAAAGCTTTATTATTTTATCTGCCATTTCAATGATAAACCTACCTAAGACTACAAAAACATTACATAAAACCTGTTTCTAACCTTCATAATGCTTTAATACATCCAAAAAGAATAAGGTAATACTGATAACTAATCCTTTGCCACAAGAACTGCAGTAAAAGTAATCCTTTCCACAGTATGAAAGCACCTAATCTGTTTAAGCCCTGCAAGTGTATAATATCATATGGTAACTCCCACACTCCTTTCAGCCCAACATACGTACACAGGCAACCACTGCGATCGCTGAATTCAACGCTTGACGTTTTTAAAGGACGCTACCCACAAATCTTAAAATTACAAGTCTTAATAGTTTTTAAAACCACCACTGATACCTCAGCAGACTTTTTGACAGTCTACCCTTCCATATTACACTGTTTTAGTAAAAGTCAAGAAAGTACAATATGTCCCAAAATCTGGTTGCAATAATAAGTAAGTACCATAAAATGTAGTAATCACTAGTTTAAATATGTACAATTCTAGAATGCAAAAACAATAGCCAATAAACATAAAACAGTGTTTTTTTTAAAAAACAATAAGGAAACTGCATTATAAAAATAATAAAAACACAGATCAAGGGGACAAAGATGGCCGCCATTCTTTAGACACTGTACATCTACAGCTCTCCAGATACTCGGAATAAAAATCAACCCTGAGATTATACTACAAGATTTTTTGCATTAATCGTTGGATATAACTATTCTACTACAATCAAACATTGTCTGAGAGGTAAAAAAAACAGAAGGAAACTAATTAAATTCACAGGATTAGAGCTGATTGTTTGCCTGACTCCGAAAAGAGTATTAAACAAAGGATCTGTCTGACTTCTGTTTCACGATGTCAAAAGAGGAAAAAAGCATGGAAACAACAACAACTAAAACCAAATTATCAGCACTGCAGTCACCAGAAAAAGATTCAACAATCAAAAGACAGAAAACTGTAAAACAACAGGAACTTTTAAAAGCTGGAATGAAAAATAAACCGGATCAACTGGCTAACATGGAAGACATCAAAACTGCTTTGTTGCCCATACAGGAAGCTTTAAAAGAACTTTCAAACCAGGTACTTTCTTTTGGTGCCACATGCAGTCAAATTCTTGAAAGAATAGAGAAATCAGAAGCTAGGATATCCGAAAATGAGGACAGAATAACATTGCTTACAAAAAAACAGATATTCATGACTTGGACATTCAATCTATGCAAAACAAGATTCTGGACTTGGAGGCAAGATCCAGAAGGAACAACATAATTATCAGAGGAATTCCTGAAACTATTCAATATAATGATTTAATGTCTACCATTATACAAATACTGGAAATATTGTTCAAGGACGCTGATATGGCTAAGCAAATTGTTATAGAAAGAGCCCATAGAGCTCTCAGGGAAACACAAGCCTCAAATATTCCTAGACCGGTTTATGTCAAAATTCTTAATTACCAGGATGTAAATAAAATACTTCTAACTGTTAAAAAGAATGGAGGTTATGTTATGTGGCAAAATAATAGAGTTTCTATGGGACAGGATTTACCATTGCAAATGAGACAAGCCAGACAAGCATTAGCTCCATACTGCAAGTTCCTTATTGAAAAGAATATTAAATTCCAGATGAAATATCCTAACACATTAATTTTTATAGTTGATGGATCCAAATATTCCATTTCTACAAAAAAAGAAGCAAAACTTACCTTTTTGAAGATTTTCAAATCCCTCCCAACTTCGAAAGCTTAACTGGAACATTCAGTCTGTTTACAACAACGTGGATACTGGGATTCCATGCCTACTATACCTTGAGGCTCCAAAATCCTTTGTTTGTTCTTTCTTCTTCACCAGGCCCTTTGGTTAATAACTAACTAGCTTTTTTTTGCAGGTCCAGCTTGTTTACGAAGATTCCACGAACTTTTATAGCTTCTGTGTTCCTTCGTGAGGCAACAGGAAGTCCTTTAGATGCTGCTGAAGGTCCGCTTTCGTTGTGGCACATCCGGAAGTCCGTCCGCGTAATGGTCCCCCCTTTGCAAATTCGAAGACAGGATTTCATGACCAGGAAGTAGATAGAGCGCTGTGGAAGAAGGGGAACCTACTGGGAACGTAAAACAAAGCTTCGTGGACTTTTAATGTATGTTTTAATTTTATTTCTGTAAAAGGGAATGTGAATTCATTCAGGTAGGATTTAAACTGTATATTAATGTAGTGATTAAAATGTGTCATTTAAGTAATATGGTAGAAGTAACATAAAGTTGCCATAGTTATTCTATTTTCCTAGGTAGTTTGCCTGAATGTGGATGTACCAGTGATATTGTATTGTACTGCAATATTTATTCTCCTGCTTTTAGATTGTGTTGTAATACTGTAAATGTTTAGATACAAAGGGGTTTTAATGATGGGATAGTTAGTAAATTAAAAACACATAATATATCCTGGTATTTCTAGGGAAATTGAAGGTTATTTTTCTGATGTGGTTCTGAATGTTTTGGGAACTGTGCTATTTAGATATTGTTTATATATTTAGATATAGTATCTGCTAAGCATAGTTAATGCTAATTGTAGTCACCAATGCTGCTGTCATCACAATGTTAAATAAATTAGATTAGATAAACAATGTCAAATTTAATGCTTTAAATATAAATTAAACATATAGTGTATTATTTTGAAGTCAATAACATTACTGTTTAATAGGAGTACTGTCATATATCTGTTTAGGATAGATTTAAATAAGATAATTAGATATTCTAGGGTAATATAACCAAATTATAGAACTAATAATATATGTTAACTATTAGTGAGGTAGAATAGTAATTTTGCATGTAAGGAATATCATTTGTGTTAACTAAATAATGTGTTCAAGAGCTGTAGATAGATACCAGTGTTTAGTAGGGAATGTTTTGGTTAGGTTTTGTAGAGTTAGATGTAGTTATTATAGGTTTTTTGCATGTTTTTAGTGGGTTATTTTGTAAGATAAATAACAGTTATTTAGTAATGATGTGTACCAATAGAAGTTTATACAGTGTAAAAAACCTATGTTTGTCCTGGTCCAGGGGAATAGTGGATAGGCACTGGTTAGGGATAGGACGTCAAGATTGCTTCCAGATATTATATACTGTGCTAATACATCTGAATCTAGTATCGTCTTTCAATTTTAAAATATACTTTAAAGTTTTAAAAATCTTAGTATGTGGATAATAGACTCATGGAATGTTAAAGGCTTCCAGAATTTGAAAAAAGGAAATTATTTTTCATTTACTCCTCCAGTCAAAAGCATGTTTTATTTTGTTACAAGAAACCCATTTGACTAACGATCAATGGACTGGCTTAAAAAAAAGAAATGGATCAGAGAGGTGATAGCTGGAAGGGACAACTAATAGTGCAGGGTGGCGATTATTATTATTAAAAGTCAGTACCAAGAGAAAATCCTAGATTTAAAATGGACAAAGAGGGAAGATGGTGTTATGTGATTCTTGTATCCAAACTTTACGATAAACCGTAATACTTTTAACATATATGCCCCATGTATCAATCAACAAATTTTCATAACATCACTTTATTTTATCCTGAATCAATATAATAATTACTATATAATAATAGGAGGTGACTGGAATACATACCAAGACCCTAAATTAGATAAATCAAGCTCCCATAGGTCCTTTAATAACCAAGCAGTGATAGCACTACAGGAATTTAAAACAGATTTTAAATTATATGATCCATTTAAATATAATAAGAATCAAATGAATGCAAATAACTTTACATTTTATTCAAGTTGTCATAAAATGTGGTCCAGGATCGACTTTTTTCTAATTTCAGACACACTAATGTTTTTTGATCCTTATATATATATATATATATATACAAGCTCGACATTTGTCGGACCATTCTAGGATCACATTAACTTTCAATAAGGACACTAGTCATAAGATACGCTTTAGAGGTTATAATTGGACATTAAATCCATATCTATTGCATAAAGAAGATGTAATAAAAGAAGCTCAGGAATTCTTTAACCAATTACTAGCTAATCTTTCGGAACACCGACATCCTCCTGACATAGAATGGGCAACTACCAAAACACAAATTAGAGGAATGTTTCTCCAAAAGGCTACTTTTTATAAGAAATTACAAGTGAGAGACATACAAGAATTGGAAACTAAAATTAAATTACTGGACCAGGATCTAATTGGGAATTATAGTAAACAAACTGAAACGGAGTTATTAAAATGTCAGAAGGACCTTTTTTTACTACAAAACAGTAAATTATCATTTTATGAGCAGAAAATGCTTGTAAAATACGCCAATCACATACAGACCCCTTCAAAAGCACTAGCACGTGTTATTAATCAATCGAAAATACCTTCTCAAATCTCTGAAATACACTTTAATAATAAAACATATACCAATACTGAAGATATCATGAAGGCATTTGAACTAATATTTTCACAAGTATATGGTGAGCAACAGGAAGTAAATATAAATAAGAGTAATAATTTTCTGCAGAAAATTATCTTTCCAGATTGGTGATGAGCTTCATATGAACTTAGTTAAACCAATTTCTTCAGAGGAGATAACTGATGCAATTAAGAAGTTGAAGCCATATAAAGCTCCGGGACCGGATGGTTTGACCACAGAATTCTATAAAACTTTTAGTGATATATTGGGGAAAATACTTCCACAGGTATTCAACTATATAACTAATAATAAAATTACTGACCACTTTAATGCTTGAAAACTATTCTTATACCGAAGAGAATACTGATTTACATAACCGGATAATTATAGACCTATTTCACTTTTGAATATAGATATGAAAATTATGACATCGATTTTGGCTAATAGATTGAAGAAGGTAACTAACTTGATAATATCAGATGAACAAGCCGGTTTTATAAATGGCAGACAAACTACAGATAACACGTTATCACTTCATACACTGATTTCTTATGCCACTCACAGGAACTTTAATGCATATGCACTCATAATAAAAGCTTTTGATAGAGTGAACTTAGAATGTTTGTTTGATATTTTAGCATGTTTTAATATACCGCAAGAATTCATTTTAACTTTAAAAAAACTATATAATAATCCTTATACAAATCTAGTTATTAATAGGAATCTCTCAAAAAGAATTCAAATTAAGAATGGTACCCGTCAAGGATGTCCGTTATCTCCTATATTATTCAATTTATATTTAGAACCATTATTTCTACATATCAAACAAAATATTTATCACAATGCTCCAATAATTTATGGTAGATTTCCATGGCTGCTTTTGATTTGAATATTTACTGCACAACACCGGTTTCAGATATTAAGAAAATATTAAAAGCTGTGGAAGACTTTGCAAAAGTATCTAATTATAAAATAAATTTAAAAAAAAAACAAGGTATTCCCATTAAAGACGCCTACACCCTTCTCGCTTTTACCATTGGTAGGGCAGGTAAAATCCGAAGAAAAAATAAAATACTTAGGGGTTGTTTTTTCAACAGATAATAGAGACTTTTATGTAAATAATGTTAAGTTAATTTGGGAACAGATAGTCTCTGATTTAAAAAGATGGGATAATCTGAAATTACCAATAATGGCAAAGACCTCAACTATTAAAATGAACATACTTCCCAGAATATTATATATCTTTAGAGCTACTCAAGTTCAAATTTCCAAGAAATTCTTCAAACAACTTCATACAGAATTAGCTAGATTTGTATGGGAACCTAGAAAAGTTAGGATATCTTATGACAAACTGATGACTCTGAAAAATAGGGGTGGGTTGGAACTACCAAATTTTGAAACATATTATTTAATAATAAATGCTAATAGAATTCTAAGAGTAGTTAACTTTGATAGGATCAATTCAAAATGGGCTCCTAAGTGGTTGATTCTAAATCATAAACATGTTGCTGGTCTGGGTATTAATTGTAAGGCATTACCTTTTTTAAACAAAGATACCCTTAAATGTACGCTTTGATGGAGCATATCAAAATATATATAATATCAGTACAAAGTCTGTTTAACTCACTAAATCTTTTACAATATATGATGATTTTTCAACCATTTCATAAAAACCCGAATTTGAAAATTGGTAGTCAGTTGATAGACCTTAAGAAATTCCCACTTATAAGTAATTTAACCATACTCGATTTATATCCCTTTCTAGGTATCTCAATACATAACATACTAAGAGAGATGGATCTCCCTAACTCGTATTTAATTATAATAAGACAGTTAAAAGGACTTATCAATAAGCTATTTTAGTAATAGGAATTTCAAAATTAAAGAAGAAGATTTAAACATTTGCCTAAACTTATGGCAAACCTTAACACAGGAATATAAATATATAACAGCGTCATATAGTTTGATGAAAGAGGTGAAATACAATAACCAAATACTTTTATCGAAATACTGGAAGGAGAAATTGTTAACGATTGAAGATAGTAAAATAGTGAGAGCAATTAACTTAACCTTAAAATCAGTGTCCCTTCAAAAGTTATTATTTACTCAGATGATGATATTTAATAATGCGTATTATACGCATCTCACTTTACATAAATTTAACTAAAAAAACTCACCCAAATGTCCATATTGTATAGATCAAACAGCTGACCTTTTACACATGTTCTGGAGTTGTAAATGCATTTTTAAACTCTGGAATTCTTTGAAATTCCAACTACAAAAAATGGGATATCAACAGTCTACCCTCTCTTGGGAGTTTATGATTTTGCATATTCCGCCAACTAATTTGGATAGATCCCAAAGGATCATACTCGTAAATATTTTTTTGTTAATGAAGCTGTATATTGCTACAAATTGGTTGAATCCATCCCAGACTTCATGGGAAAATTTCAAGAGTGTAGCGATAAAACATATCCTACCACATAAATTATTAATTAGTGATCATAAGAAAAGTGTAAATAATACAAAAATATGGGAGCAAATCTTTAACATTGTCTTAGCTTAAGGTTCCATTCCACTTTTCTCTGGGAAGTACAGACTAACTATGGAGTTGTCTATAGATAAGCCTTATATTGATACTAGATTTTTACTCTTTTTTTTTTTTTTTTCCTGTAATATCTATTTAGAAGTGTATAGTTATGTATAGTGACTCTATGTAACTGTTGGAAGCATTCATGTATATATTGTAAATAGGTTGTTGTATTGTATTAACATTTAGAAGAAAAAGAAAAGAAAAATAAAGAATTATTGAAAGAAAAAAAAAACAGATCAAATGACATAACATTAATGAGTACTAAGATGCTGAAGGGGGCATGTCATTAGTTGAACCAATGTAGAGCATATTTTATGTTTAAAATCTCATTCAGTCATGGTTATGCTTCAACATTCAATGACAACTGCCATTTAAGCTCCTTCAGTTCAAGAAAAGAGTCACTGTCTCAAAAAAATGAATCAATCTGTTCTAATACAAGAATTTGAATTTATTGAGCTGTTGTGTACAGGTAATACTGTGTTTAGCAAGGGCATTATTTTCATTAGAAGCTCAAATTGCCCCAGGTGTTCCTTAATGCAATCTGACAGCTTGCGTTTGGTTTTATCTACATAGAAACATCCACAAGATATACAAATACCTGCATAAACTACAAAGGTCGAGTGACAATGAAAATATTTAGAAAATTAAACTGCATAGTTGCAATGAGAAAAAGTATATTTATCACCTGTAAAAATAAAAGGACAAAATGCATTTACCACAACAGTGCATACTTGTAGAGGATTCATTCATAAAAGGAGAATGCAATAAAAACTGTGAGGCTCTATTTTCCACATGTGAATGAATAGTCCTAGTCTTTTTAAATGTAGAAGTAGGTGCATTTCCTAAGGCAGAACTTATATGTAGAGAATCAGAAATAATGTCCCAATTGTTGGAAATAATTTCCCTAATAGCAGACATGTCCCTGCAAATAGGAATAGAGAAATTAAGACATATGTTAGATAGAGAAGGTTCTGTAATACAGGTTGGAATCCATATTTTAAAATAGGACGGTATTTACTATGTCTAGCTGCTAAAACCTCTTCACAAATGCTGTCAATTAAAGAAGCAGTGTAGGTCCTGATGGAAAACATACATTTCATTAATGAGGACTGCACAAAAAATATTTGTCATGTCTAACCAACCTAGACAGTCTAATAAACTGAACCTTAACCAAATTCTTCTTCATATAGAATGGGTGTAGGCTAGTAAAATCCAGAAAGTTAATTGTATAAGTGCCTTTTCTGAATACTGTTGAAAAGATAGAACCAGAGGCAAGTAACACAATTTTCTTGTCTAGATAATTAACAGCCTGACCTTGACTTGAAATAATTAGAATAAGGAAACCTATACTATTTTTCAAATTAGAGATAAAAAAAAAATCTAACTCATTTTTGTTACCATTCCGTGCAAAAATAAATGTCATCAGCGTAATGTTTGTAAATAAGCAAATTTTCATATTCCCATGCACTAAGAACTAGGCTGGCAAAAGCTGGTGTTAGTTTTGAACCCATTGCAACTCCTTTTATTTGTTTGTATATTTTGTTATTGAAAAAGAACAAGTTGCTACTAAGGACAATATTAACTAGAGTACAAATAGTTTTAACTTTGCGTGGAGTTACCAGCCCTGACGCACAACCTTCAACGAAGGTACGCCCATTCATGCATGTCTCCATGCAGAAGACGCTCTAGCTGAGAATTGAACCAGACAGCATCTTACTGTGAGGCGACAACGCTACTGCAGCACCACCACCATGTGTATAATGCCTCAGTGTCTAACTTTACCAAAAAATAATCAGATAAAACTTCCTTATGTAAAAACAATTCATTTACAAAATCCCAAGAGTCTCTTAAGTAATACCTAGTGGACTGTACTATGGGGTTAAGAACAGAATCTATGAATTGAGACATTTTTTCTGTTTTTGTTTTTTATTTAAAATTATATGTCTAAAAGGTGGGTTCTGTGTGTTCTTGTGTATTTTGGGTATCCCAAATAATTTACCCAAACTGGGGGAGGGTACAGACATGAAGTTAAGTTATTCCAGTGAAATGGCATTATCCAAGTCAAGTTGTTTAAGTATTTTGTCTATTAAAGTAAACTGTCTGTGTACTTCTTTAATCTGTACTTCTCTGAAAAAGTCATTATTATTCAATGTAGATTCTATTTTAGAAATATATAGAATTTGTTTCATTAGGACAATACCAGTGCCTTTATCTGCTCTCATGATACGTAAGGATTTATCTTTAGTAAGATCATGCTCACCACCATAACAGGAACAGCCAAGCAAAAAGTGTGTTGCAATAAAGCAGTTCTGCACAGCATATTCCTTGGTATTTTTTAAGACTATTATGGATTCTGGAGCCTTTTCTCAGCAGCTTTGTGTGTATCCTGTTTTTCGTTTTTTATAGCTGCAGAGGTTTCTGGTGCTTGGCCTTTTGTGTTTTTCTTGTAATGCATCCAAGGTTATCCAAGTGCAACTAACTCTGGGCAAAACTGCAATCCAAATTGTAGCTTTCTACAGATCCCCCACCATGCCCCAGGATTCCCACTCCTCTTTTCTTGATGTACTGAAAAATATTAGGGTTCAACCAAACACCCTAATAATGGGCGATTTCAACTACCCCACAATTAACTGGGAAAACTTGTGTACCAACTCCTTCACACAACACTTTCTGGAATTCATAAACTCCAATAGCCTGGATCAACTTATCCACACCTGAAGTCAACTCTTTGTTGGTCTGATCTGACCGTAAGCTAATCACCCTTGATATCCACATCCTGTCCCCATCACCTATTAAGGAAACCATAGTAAAAAATGTCTCCAAAGCCAACTTCATGCTTCTTAAGACAGAAGTGGTGAACTTCATGACACCCATGCAGATGGACAATACAGTTATGACTGCTGAATCCTACACAAATGCACTCTATAAGCACTTACACAAGTGCATGGATCATGCTATCCCAAACAGAACCAAGACCCTATCCTCCAAAAAAAGGAAGCCAATCTGGTGATCCCCTGCCATAAACAAACTGTACAACAGAAGGAAGAAATTGTTGCAAAAGAGAGTAAAATCCCATGAGTGGAGGAGCTCCCTGGTCAGCCTCAGTAAGAAGCTGAGATCCCTTATAAGATCCTCCAAAGCTAGCTATGAAAACAAAATTGCCACTGATTCTAAGGACAACCACAAAGCATTCTATAGCTATGTCAAGAATCTCAATGGCAACACCCAGATATGCTCTGAATTACAGCACAACGGCACGAAGATTACAGAACCAACTGATATTGCCAACATCCTGGCAGATAGGTTCAGTGCTAACTTTACCCCCCTCAACCCCTAAAGGGCCCATATCTATACAGGAAGAATGCAGAGTCCATGTAATCACAACTACACAGGTAAAAGCTGCACTCTCTAAAGCCAAAAACACAGCATCCATGGGACCGGACAACATCCTAGGTTGCATTTTACACGAACTTTAGAACGAACTGGCTACCCACCTAAACACCATGTTCAATCATAGCCTCACATCAGGCTTTGTGCCCACTGAATGGTGTACAGCGACAGTTATCCTACTCCACAAAGGGGGAGCCACCACTGATCCTGGGAACTATCGCCCTATTAGCCTGATGAGCCTGGTCTGCAAGGCCATGGAACGTATCATCATGGAACTCATAAACAAAGACATCGGTAACCTCCAAACTCTGGATCCCACCCAGTTCAGGTGTGTGAAAGGCAGATCATGCCTCCTGAACCTGATCGACTTCTTTGAGGCAGTCACCAAAGCCGTAGATTAGGATAACGTGGTTCACACAGCCTATCTTGACCTTGCCAAGGCTTTCAATACCATCCCTCATTCTGGAATTATTGCTAAACTCACTAAACTAGGTATAAATCCCTATGTCACAAGATGGGTTGCCAACTGGCTCACTGACAGAACCCACACTGTAAAAGTTGCACACTCCAAAACTGACCTTAAACCAATGACAATTGGAGTACCACATGGTTCAGTCCTGGGACCTCTCCTGTTTGGTGTCTACTTCTCTGAAATACAGGCTAAAACAGAAGGCCTCTGGCTAATGAAGTTCGCAGATGTCTGTAAACTAGGAGCCATGGTCGAGTCCCCAAATGATGTGGAAATCCTACAGAAGGGCCTCACTGAGACAGATGCCTGGTGTCAGAACCATGGCATCAAGCTCAATGCCAAAAAGTGCATTGTCATCCTCTTTGGTAAAAACTCTGTACCCATGAACTACTGCATAGACAACAGTCTACTTAACACCAAATGTGTGATAAGAGACCTTGGGACCCAGGTGCACAGTAGTCTGTCTTTGATAGTCACATTGCCACAGTAGTCAGGAAGTCCTTCTACATGGCACACCTCATCATAAAAGGGTTCTCATCCAGGAAAAAAGAGGTCATTGTTCCCTTCTACTCTACACTCATTAGACCCATTATAGAGTACAATTCCCCTTTTTGAATGTACCTCACAAAACATCTGCAGCAGCTGGAAAGGTCACAGAACTACCTCACAAAGAGGATTGCTGGCCTCAAACAGATGCCCTACACTGACCATCTCAAAAAACTCCAGCTTTACTCCGTAGTATATCACCTTCTCTGAGGTGATCTCTGCCTAACATATAAAGCTATGTCAAACTCAGAGCTACTGGACATGCTACACCTAAAGAAATCGCAATCCCTCTGAGCTACACACTCTAGGGACCTAAACCTTGTCAACACAATAAACAGGACATGCTGTTGTGATAGATTCCTGTCCCAGAGACCTCCTATACTCTAGAACAGGCTACCCGTCTATGTCAAGCAAAGTTCTTCATTAGCACTCTTCAAGAAAAATCTTGATGAGTGGATCGGAAATAGGAAATACACCCCGGGGATCACTTCTGTGTCTCTGCTTGACAGTGGCACAGGAAAATAACTTTCTTGGGTGGTGTAAGCCAAGGAACCTTGTTGGCTAGGCTTACGTAGGCTCGTGGGCCAATAGCCTAGTACCTACCTATGAACCTATGAACCTATGCAGGGCTGTTCTCTTTGAATTAGTGAGGTTAAACCATTTAGTAGATGGATCTGATTTAGAGAGTTTTCTAATATCTCTTTCACATACTTTTAAAAAAGCTTGTAGGGAATTATTGAGTACTGGGTTATATAAACTTTTAGGTTTTAGTTTGTTTATGTAGGTCTCATGTGAGTTTTGTACAGTATCAGAGTCATTAGATTCAGTAGATATATCAGCAGTGTGTAGTAGTTTTAGATTAAGCTTCCTGGTGTGTGTATATATATATATATATATATATATATATATATATATATATATATATATATATATATATATATATATATATAGAGAGAGAGAGATAGAGAGAGAGATCTAAAAGATCTGGTAAATGTGCATGTTATGAAGGTATGAAAGTGAAGCCATTTTGTGGACCATTCAAATGCTTCTTAGAAAATTGTCTGCTGGTGAGGTTAACAACAGCTGTGCTCATCCGTTTGAGAGTATTGTTGATGTTAAATAAATTAATTTATGGAAGAAGCTTCTTGTCATTATTTTCCTGCCTGAAGAGAGAAATCTCTGTTGGTCCTGACTTCTCTCTCTCTCTCTCTCTCTCTCTCTGTCTCTCTCTCTCTCTCTCTCTCTCTCTCTGTCTCTATAATTCCTCTGTTTGATGTACAAAACCAATACACAACAATGTTTTTTATCCACTATCAACAACAGCACTTTAGAGAGACAGCTGGTACATAGTTCCAGGACTCAGTATAAGGCTAATGCTTCAAATATCTTCCAGGCCTCAGTTTAAGGCTAATGCTTAGAATAACTACCAGGCCTCAGTATAAGGCTAATGCATGGAATAGCTACCAGGCCTCAGTCTAAGGCTAATGCTTGGAATAGCTTGGTCAAGGCTGTTGCATTCCATGCTCTGGGGAACAATGTTGTCACCATTACAGTGACATGAAGAGGCACAAGCAGGACATACTGAGTCAATTGGAGGATGGATTTAAGACTGTAAACACCTCTGCTTTGTAAGTCTATTGACCAGTCACCAGTCAATGATATATCATGGATTATTCTGCCAATCCACTTATTCATTATGTTTTCATATCTTTTATGCCTACTGTACATCTGCAGAACAGATAGAGCAGAACTGTGAGGTACATCACGGGAGAATTACTCACCTCAGATTAAGGCATGGGGTAGGTAAATATCAAGTATGAATGCCAGCCAGGTAATACGTCTCAGGCCTATCAGTCTATATGAGATGGAGCAGACATACTTAACATTTTTAAACAAGCTTGCATGCCTTCTCCAATAGCTCTTAGTGATTGCATTTGGCAATGAGTACACCATTTTAGTTATGAGTAGATTCAATTCCCAGAAGTAGAAATTAGTTTTTTATTACAGGATAGCATTTCTAAAACAGTAACTGTAATACTAAATGGCATTAATAATTAAATGTTCATAATGTCCAGTTATTAACTCAGAAAAAATATATCTGGCAGGGCGTGGCCAAGATGAGCACAGAGTAGCAGCTTTTCTTATCAGCTCTGCCTTTACAGAACTTTATTGACAGGAAATATTGATATAAACTTCCCTAATAATATATATTTTTTTATTTTAATTAATTCTTTAAAATATATATTAGGGTACTATATAAAAATTTTCAAGTAGATTTTAAGTTTTCTTGTCAAAGTTACACTTGGAAGTACTACAGTAAAAGAACAGGATGAGCTTCACTAAATCTTCTCATCAAGAGACAACTATCAAAAAAGAACTACAGTCATTACTAACTACTATTCAGGAACTAAATGTCAAAATAGACAAAATGGATATAAAAATTGACAATTTCAAAGAAAAGTATTCTCACCAAATGGACATTCTACATGAAGATTTATTGCAACAGAGGAAGCAGATTTCAGGAATGGAAATTGCATTAAGTGATATGGATAACAGAATTCAGGAGAGTGAAAATAATGTTGAGTTCTTGTTAAAGCAAAATTATCTTCTTCAGACAAAGGTTGATGACCTTGAGAACAGGTCCCGTAGGAATAATGTGAGAATTTTTGGCTTATCGGATAATATAGAGGGAAATAATATGGAAACATTTTTATCTTCCTGGTTTCCTGAAGTTCTTGAACTGCCGGAGGCTCTTTCATATGGTATTGAAAGAGCCCATAGATCAATGGTGACATCTAAAAACACCAAGAGTAATTATACTAAATCTGTTATTGTAAAGTTCCTATTAGCCCATGATAAGGAAATGGTACTAAAAACTGTGTGGGCAAAATCCCCAATCAAACTAAAGGACAATATTATACGCTTTGATAATGACTATTCTTCTTCAGTATTATCAAAAAGGAAAATTGTCTTGCCTTTAGTCAGAAAACTAAAAAAAAAATAAAATAAAAACCCATTTGCTTTTTCCTGCAAGACTGAAAATATTTTATCAAGATGGTTTTAAAATTTTTGAAGACCTAGACAATACAATAACTTATATAAAATCTAATAACATACTGGAAAAAGTAGATGAAATGGAGTGGGCCAGTCCTAGTCTTAAAAGAAATGCTGAGAACAACACTTGGAAAACATTTGACCCTAAAAAAAAAAATCAAAAGATGAATCAACAAATACATATTTGCATTTGATTCACTCAGTTGGGGAAATGAAACCAGACATCCAGGTGAGCTTTTGGTATTATATTCAATATAATGTAAATTGGTTAACTAAATAGTTGTCTATTTTGCTTTGTAGAATAGTCATTTGCTGGGATTTTTTTTTTTTGTTCATTTGTACTATTTGCTTAAGATTAATTATCTTAATGTTTTGGGTTTGACTCACATGGATGCAGTGATTCTCCTGTCTCAGATATCTATGCTTCCGGATGTCTTGTAGTGGTGCTTATCATTAGGGGGCATACTTGTTTATTTTGATTTTGGTTCTTATAGTGGTTGGAAAACTTTTATTTAGTTATAATTGCTGTATTTGTATTTTAGTTGATTTATGGATAACTGTTTGATAAAGGAATCTTGTATGATGGCCTGATGCATAGTTGCAGAATTACTGTGCTAGTGATGGTACTTCTGACCCGGGATGTGAGTGGCAGTGTGGCTGGAGTAATGGTAAGGCTTTGTTGTCGTTTCTGAGTTGTTGGTGTGTTTATTTGGAGGCTCTGGTTTGGTGCTCTAGCACTGTAGAGACATGTGTGGTGTTGTTTGTGTTAATTGTATGTTTTGGTGCCTGTGTGCTTTGGTCGGAGATTAACCGGAGAGTCTGGTTGATAGTGTGGTGAAACTTTGCTTGATAGCTGTCATTGCTTCGTGTTGTGTATGCGAGTTTTTTTTTTTTCTCATCTCTCTCGGTATAGAGGGAGTCTCAAGACATTGCCTTATATGTAGTTAAGTAATGTTTTACTTACTATTTCCCTCCAGAACTTTGAAAGCTTTACCTTCATGATGAGCTCGAGACTGTGGTATCCATCGTGGCTGGAAAGCTCGGAGCTTTCTTAAAACATCATCATGAAGGCATCAGAAGTAAATTGATCTTCTGATCTTCACCAGGAAGCTACTGAATCGAATTTGTTTCCTCATACAGCATACGGAAAGAAGATATAACTAGATTACTACTTATTGTAAGACATTATATGCAATAATCTCTTAAATAAATAGGGATTATACTATGCATGTAGCCTAAATACTTTTTCTGATCATCATAGGCATTCTTGAGCCTTATGTATTTATATACGAATAGTATTCTCATAAAATATTTGCTTTATGTATGACAAGGGTGCCAAAATTTGATGAGAAATACTAGTTGTGATTTGTGCATTTTTGGAAGATTTAATAATGCTACAAGCTGTTTATATACTTGTGTTACATGTACATTTTTATATCTATTGACTTGCTGAGAAAATATTCATGAAGCATTTATCAAAATGTTAAATGTATAGATGTATATAATAGGTTATCTCAGTTATTTTATGCATGCATTTGTGTAATAGGCTGATAGGTATGTACCACATAGGGAGCAATAATATTGCAAGGACAGGTGCATTAAAAATAGTTAGATCTGTTTATCATTAGAAAATGTGAAAGTTTCATCTTTTGTTTTGTTAATGAAATAGCTTTTCAAAATTCTAAGATAGTATAAGCTATAATTCAATAATAAAAAGCTCATTATATTTAAATAAGGCTTTTATATAGTATACAGGAGCTATTTAAGTGCCTTGCTTCTTTGAACTAATATCACCTTTTCACTAGTTTTCAGTATGGTGATGGACCCTTTGAGGTAACTCAAATTAATGCAATGAATGGAAGATCAGACTTTTAAGGTTTATTAGTCACTCTTCTATGAGAGACTGCACCGGGGTGTTTGGTTATAAGAAAACTAGCAGGATGTTGTTGGTTTTATTTCTTGATGAGTAATCACTATATTTGATTTCTGGCAAAGAAATGCAGTGTTCCTTTCTTTCTGAACAATCAGTATGTTAGTTGATTGTTAGTAAAATCACTTTTATTAGCATCTTATTTATTAGCTGCCAATGTTAGTGGTTATTGAAGGCCCTTAGGTGATTCATTTACAACTATGTTCCATATAGCTGATCACCTATGGCAGTACTATATATCACACTTCAGCCTTTATTAGCCATATTTCGGTAATAAAAGAATGCCATAGTCTCTTTTTAAGGTTCTTATCAAATGTGATTACTTTGAAACAGAAGAGTGAACTAACAGATCATAGTAGTTCTTAATAACCTTCTAAAGTAAAAGAAAATTCTGTACTTTATTCCTAAGATGTAGCTGTCATCAATTTACTAATTGACACAACATTATATCTATATATTTGGTTCATACAAAAATTGTTTATGATATTGATGAGAAGCCTTATTTTTATAGTTATGACTACACATTTAGGCAGGTGCTGATTGGATGCTGCTTTTGATAAGAGGTCGATTCGAATGACTGATGTCATTCGGGTTAGGAGTTTTAAACTCCAGAGGGGTTTGGGTTGGTTATTTTGTTTCATATTTATGTTATAAATATTGTCTAATAACTTTTCAGACATTCATATCTTATGTAGTAGGAAACAACCTTAATGTTAAGAATATGATAATCTTACACTATGTTTGTTCTAATGATCATAATAGTATTCTTATTAGATATATTATTGTATATTTCTTAAATCAGTATGTTTATATTTACATAATTTAATTTTCAATGACTACACTAAAAGGTGTATCAATTAACATTAATGGTTTAAATAATCCTAATAAAACTAAATTATTAAAAGACTTTTCAGATACTTATTTTTGAAAGATATAAATTATTTTGCAGATACTGCTTCTTTGTTTTACACCTTTTTTCTCATAGATATAACTCATACTCGAGGATAGATAGAGTTTTTATTTCTAATAATTTAACAGATTCCTTAAACAAATCAGCAGTGATTTCATGTCCTTTATCAAATCATAATTTTATATTTTTTGAAGTGGTAGTCAATCCACATTTTAATATTCATATAAAAAGGACCCCAGCTTATATCACAAAATTAAAAGATTTTAATGATTTAATTTCTACAGAAGTACAGAATTTTTTAGAACTTAACAATACTAATGATATATCAGAAATGTACATATGGGATGCCCTAAAAGCTTATCTATATGGTAGGATATTGAATTGGTACAACAAAAAAAAGAAAACTTGGGATAAAGAGCTGCAAGATATACAATGTAAATTAGACACTTTAAAACTTAGTAATATGGGTGATAAAGATATTTCAGATAAAATAAAATAAATAAATATGTTAAATAATAAATATCTAGAAATATTAAAACATAAAACTATGATCAATATAGAAAAATTTAAGTTTATAAATTTCTCTTTTAACCCTAAATCCTTACAAATTCTTGCTAAAAAAATGAAAAGATTAAATAGATTTAATCATATTAATGAAATATTCTCCCCTAAAAAGGGAAAAATTGTATCAGAAATTCATAATATATTAACTGAATTTAGAGAGTTTATTATAAACATCAACCAAACGACTACTGAAATTAACTCTAAAGAGGAAATAAAACATTTATTAATAAATACACTAAAACAAGACTTTCAGAGGAACAAGGGATTTCTATTGACAAACAAATATCTTTCAAAGAACTTCAAACTCACATTATCAAATTAAAGCAAAATAAAGCACCAGGTAATGACGGCATCATTCCTGAAATTTACAAATTACTACCTATAAATGCTCTAAAATTGCTTTATAAAGTATTTAATCTTGTTCATGACAAAAACATAATTCCACCTTCTTGGAAATACACTTTTATTTCTCCTATTTTAAATTCTAACAAAGAGCCCTCTAAGTGTACCTCCTATAGACCCATCTCCCTAGTAAACATTAATTACAAATTATTTATGTCCATTTATGCAGAAAGGCTTAAAACACTTTTACCCAAATTAGTTGATAGTGATCAAACAGGGTTTATAATAAAGAGAACTCCATATGATAACATTAAAAGAATATTAACTTTAATTGATTCGGTGAAAAATCTTAAAACAAATTTAACCCTAGTTAGTTTAGATATAAATTGTGTTTTCGACTGAGTTACATGGGAATATCTGTTCACTTTATTAAAGGAACTAAATTTCTCCAATAATTTTATCAATTTTATCACTCTGTTATATGAATATAGCCAAGCTTATGTTAAAATTGGTACTAGTATATCTCAAAATATACCAATAGTAAAAGTTACTAAGCAAGAGTGTCTTTTATCCCCTCTTTTATTTTCATTAGTTATGGAACCATGGGCAAATTTAATAAGACATGATACAGATATTGAAGCATACAAGTTAAACCCCACTATATCATCTACAATACAAATGTTTGCAGATGTCATATTGATTACTCTTGAGAGTAGAAGGGAATCTGTACAAAAACTTTTTAAAAACATGGACTATTTTCAAAAAAATTCTGGCCTTACTTTTAATAATAATAAAACACAAATTCTTTTAACAGGTTCAAAAAAATACAATATACCTGATGAATATAATGAATATATAGCTCAGACTCAACAAATAGCATGTTTAGGTATAATTATTACTAACAATATTAAAGATACCATTCAAATAAATTATAATAAAAGTCTATTACAGATAGAAAATTTAATAAATAAATGAAACAAATTAACCTTTTCTATGGATGATAAACTTTTAATAATAAAGATGATCCTTCTCACCAAAATCTTATATATAATTCAATCTTTATCTATACCTCCTTCTTACCAAACAATTAAAAAAATTAATTCAATGATTCAGAAATGTTTGTGGTTACCAAAAGCCAAGGATTGCATTAACATACCATATGTATAATTGGAATAATGGGGCTATAGCCTTACCAAATTTAGAAATGTATTCAATTTCATCAGTATTCAATACAATCTCTCATCTCATTGAGTGGAAAGAGTCTATAGAGGTATTGTCACAAAATACCAAAGATATAAACAGTTCTTATAAGCTAAATATAATTAATAGTCTATTTATTTGGAGGTTAAAAGATTATATTTCTGAATTTTCTTCTCTGAGTTTTAACTCTAAGTATATAGTTTTTCTTTTAAAATCATTTAAAAATTATATATTTAAATATAATATATATAAGGATTGGCTTTTTTTACTCTTCCCTATAGCCTACACACACAGATCTATTTTCTCTTCAGATTATACAAAAATGTCTATATTTCAGCAAAAGCATTTAACATTTTGGCACCAAATGATGATAAATAATGAGATTAAAATCCAATAGTTTACTCTTGGAAGAGTATAAACTTGATTCTTGTTTATGGTTAGAGCTTCAAGAAGCTAGATAATCCTTATTAAATAAATTGGATTCTATGTCTCCTATAATTAGGGAAAAAAATCCCACGCTAATACAATATATGATTTTATCAGTTTTGCATAAATCTCCTGCTAATAACAAGTTATCAAATATTCATAGGGCAATTAAATGTGATTTAGATATACATTCAGATAATTATTGGAAATATTTTTCTTTAATTAATAATAATAATCCCCCTTCTGAGAAAGACAAATTGAATATTTTACAATCAGCAAGTATGACTACTTCTTCTTTAAAATGGAAATTATTCACATGGAGATTTTTAAATAGATCATTTATCACTCCTCATAATATAAGTATATTTTCTAAAAAGAATATAACATGTTGGAGATGTAATATTACATTGAATGTTGACTGGTCTCATATGTTTTATAATTGCATATATTTAAGAAAATTTTGGGATGATATCAATAATTTGTTGCAAACAATTTTTACTGATAATTTCTTTATATCTAAATCACTTGTTTTATTTAATACTCCTGTTCCTGATTGTGTAAAAGAGAATAAGTACCCTTTGGTTTGGTCTATATTATTTATAGCTAGAAAAACAATCACTAAGAACTGGAAATCTAGTACAGCACCTACATTTTTGGAATTTAAAAATATACTCCTTGAAACGTGTAATTTGAAAATGTTAACTATTAAATCTAGATCATCTAGGAATACTAAATTATATAATTCATGGAATATCATCTATGAACTTCTAGAAAAATAGTTTATTAATTTATGTAAACAGATGATTTTTATTAATCCTACAGCTACATTAAGAATTTTTTTTGCATGATGAACGTCTTTGTACATAGTTTAGTTACATTGGTTTATATATTAGAAGGTTTGTTTTTTTTATTTTCTTGTTTTTTAATTTTAAAGAAAAAAATTATAATTTCATGGAAATATTTCTTCATTTTAATAATTATTTAATACAATTCTTTGAAAAAAAAAGAAAAAATATATCTGATATGGCATGGTAAAATAAATATTCCCACATTTTATAAAATAGCACAAAGACTGATTTATTTTATGACACATTAATACCTTTACTACATAGTTGAATGTATTGAAATAATAAAATAATGTGACATGTCATTGTTCTTACTCTGTTTTGTCTCCACCACTTCTCTCTCTCTCTCTCTCTCTCTCTTCATTTTCTTTTTTTGTATTTTATTTTCTTTTTTGGGGGGGGGGGTATATTACTGCTGAAACCAAACCAACCACCAGCACAGGGAGATATTAAAAAACACTGGAATTTGGCCCACCGTACCTTCACAAGTGGTTTTTGTGGCACCACCATAGTCAGAACAGACACCCAACACATCTAGGTTGCAATCTGTCTGTGTTGCCTCCGCAACTTCTACCCTGAATTCTAAATGCTGTGCCTGTATCAGCTAGCTCTGTCCTAGCTGTTGGTGCAGTGGTACCCTCCGAAAGCAGTACTAGTGGAGGTACTGATTATTTCACCCTTAAGGAGCTGACAGGCTGGTGGAGGACATCATAGAATGAGGCCTTGATGTCTGAATTGGCAAGGTTGAAAAGGTCCTATGTTGTATTTCCAAACTGATGCACTGATCAAGGAAACTGATATGGCAGAGTGTGACGACATTTCTGAGGGCAAGGATTAGATTCTCACTGTCCTCAAGCTGGACATGGAAGTGCCTCTGATGTCCCCTACCTATCCTCAGTCATGCTTCCTCCAGCCTTTTGTGTCCATCATCATCCATGTGTCTTGTATGATCTGTATGTCTGCAGCTACTACATAACCTGTCCTACCCATTTGACTTTCTCAACCCTAAGCACCTTCCGCAACACTCCTCTCTGCAGCAAAAAAAAAAAAAAAAAGAGAGAGAGAGAGAAACTGGACATCTGTCCAAAATGATGTCTCATACATAGCTCTTCACTCCATGTCTGTGCTAAAATGACACACTTGATTTGGACAGATTGGCTGCACAACATTATTCTGTTGTTGTCACCCATCCCTGGTGTGGTGAATCTCCAAAGTCATGAAATTGTGGTTACAATACAACATTTATGTTGTAAACAAGTGGATAGCTATGGTGCTCTTCTACTACCATCCTGCAAATTCCTGTATTCTTTCCTCTGTGTCCTACCTTCTTATCACTCCCCATGTTCACTACTGTCTTATGAATCCCCCTTTCACACATTTAATTTGGGCAAGAAATGGCCTAACAAAAAGCCTTCACTTTTTTGCTACAGTGTTTGTACAGAGCTTGCATTGCACACCAATTCTGAGTGATGGAAAATGGCATTTAATGCCCTATGGCATTCTGAGTAAAAACACTACATTACCACAATTATTCCAACAGCTATTAGGTTGATAGATGCAATGACCTAGGAGCTTTTGTGTGGTGTGTTGATATAATTCATGTCTGTAGACTGATGTTTTTTGAATAGTGTCACAGGTTCAGTTCCAGATGTATGTCAAAATATTATTTCATGCCATTTTATATTCCTATCATGAGTTTATGAACTACTGTATTTCTCTCCATTTACAACATTGCATGATCCTATTAGGACTAGAAAAACATAGAATTGCATTTGATTAGTGGAGGAATAAAGCATTTGTAAAAATATTCCATCACTGACAGACAGACACGGTAAACCATCCTTATCCTGCTGATATCCTAATCTTATTTCCACTCTCTTACCACTTCTTGCTCTCTGTAATAAGCCCTTTATTGCACAGAGCATGACAGAATAATAATGAGGAAAAACCTAAGAGTGGCGCACAATAAAGTTGTTCTAAATTTCCCATAAGCCAAACTCTTGGAATTTCTCTCTCCATCTCTCTTCCTCTCTTTCTCTTCACCCTTTATGTATCATCACTTTTTACTGTTGCACATTCATTAGGCTGATGTTCATCTTATGTGATTTTGTCACTGGCATTACTGTGAGGAAGCCTAATGCCTACATCCTCCATTGCTTCAGTAAGTTGCCACTGTCCCTTTATTTGTGTGTTTTTAAATTTGAGGTTTTTTTTGGTGTGTTGAGATGATGCGCAGATCAATAGACTGATTTTTTGCATTGTTTCAAAGGTTCTAATCCAGAAATATGTCAGACTGTTATTGACTCTTTTATATGTAGCTGTTGCTTACATACTGTACTGAGCTACCATTGTCTTGCTTATGTCATAAAATATTTGCTTCCTGACTCCATCCCCCCTCTGTATAATCAGTCTGAGTCCTCAACATTTGCATAATGCCTAGCATTGAACAGCACCTGTAACTTAAGGGAAATGACAGTACACAGCTTATGGCAAAATCTTGTAAATGTTTGTATTAGACTGCATCACTCTGGTGCCCTTTGCACTGAGGTGCTTAGCCTCATTGCATTACACACAGACAGGATAATAGCAATAAGAGGAAACATTTATTATATTCTCTGGAACTGGCTACAGTGTTGGATGTCAACCTCATAGGATATTCAAATTGTAAATGCTGTTAGGAAGCATGCTGCCCAAAATTTCCTGGCCTCATTACAAATGTGTAACATGACACATAACACACCTCTGTCTGTGCTGGATCATTAATTATGCTGCTGGCTGTAATGTGCACTTTCTGTCATGTTAAAAATATCATTACTGGTAAGAAGCTTGATGCCTACATTCTCTCTTGCCTTGTTCATTTGTGACTGTCACGTCAAACCAGTAAAATTTAGGTCATGAAGTAACATTTCCTGTGTCGTATGTCCACATTATTCACATGTCTGTAAAATGCTTTTGGCATAGTCTCAAGGGTTCTAATCAAGAAATATGTGAAAGTCAAATGTAAGGTTTTATTTATGTCACTATTATGTAAGTGTCATCTGCATATATTATTAACCCACCATTATCCTGTTTATGACTTCATCTTCCTTTCGACTCCCGCTTGCTGCCTGTTGGAAACACTTGATTGACAGACTACCTAGCAGAGGAAAAAAAATAACAGTTACACATCACAGGGATGTTAGCTTACAAAGATAAAAACACAATTAGCAATCCAGTGGCAAGACAAATAGCAATGACTCATTACAATATTTTTAGATATAATTACAGAATAGAGGAATTTTTGGTAAGTATGGCATAAAAGTAGAAAAATAAAAAAATTCATTAGAACTTAGATATTCAAGGTCTAATGATATACTATTGTGAGACGGTTAGTGTAACGTATGCATTAGATGTCATATAGACCTTATGGGATGTTACACTTGTCGTTACTGAGATGAAGGCTTATGCTTACATTTTCCATTGCTTCAAACTGTTCTCAGTGTCCCTTCAAATTTGTCAGCTAAATTTAAGCATTTTTGAGTTTCTATGTGTTGAGCTGAGATAATCCTCCTGTCTATACACTTTTATTTTATACTGTAAAGCATTCAAATCCTGACATATGTCATGCATTTATTTCATGTTTTCATATTAATAACATGTGTAAGTGTGTGCCGCATATCTTTTTAAACAACAGTATTCTTCTTATGCCCTTATCATGTTTCCATTCCCCGACACTTTCTTCATCCGTACTGCAAACACTTCACTGCACACAGTCATATATCCAATGTTTACAGAGTTTCAATGGAAGTACACCTTTCTGTACCTTAATGTTTATTACCATCCCTACCTTTGATCATTTATTGCTAATAATTGACAATTGGAGGTATTAAGAAAAAACTATAGATTTGATTTTGTAACTTTATATAGGTCAGAAAATGTAGGATAACACAATGCAAATATGTGTAGAAATGAGCCATAAGCCAATCTCTTTGTATGTCTGTATGTATATATGTATATATATATATATATATATATATATATATATATATATATATATATATATATATATATATATATATATGTGTGTGTGTGTGTGTGTGTGTGTGTGTATGTGTGTGTGTGTATATATATACATATATATAAATATATATATATATATATATATATATATATATATATATATATAAGAAGTAGATGCCAAACAGGAGAGGACCCAGGACCAATCCCTGTAGGACTCCACTCATGACTGGTTGGCAGTTTGACTTGGAGTCCACTACTTTCACACTGTGGGTTATATCTGTGAGCCAATTTGAAACCCACCTAACAATATAGGGGTCAATGCTTAGTTTGGTGAGTTTATCAATAATTCCTGAGTGAGGAATGGTATCAAAGGCCTTGGCCAGATCGAGGTAGGCTGCATGAACTACCTTACCTTCAA
Organism: Protopterus annectens; assembly: GCF_019279795.1. Classification (NCBI taxonomy): domain Eukaryota; kingdom Metazoa; phylum Chordata; order Ceratodontiformes; family Protopteridae; genus Protopterus; species Protopterus annectens. The sequence continues at coordinate 104,047,920 of NC_056748.1, forward strand.
CCACAGTTCTGGTGACTGAGTCAAAAAAGTCAACCAGGTTGACCAGGCTTGATCTACCTTTCATAAATCCAAATTGCATGGGATCTAGAGTTTGGAGGTTCCTTATATCCTTGTTAGTTAGGTCCATGATGATGCACTCCATAGCCCTACATATCGGACTCATCAGGTTAATAATTTCCAGGGTCTGTAGTCACTCCTCCTTTATGGAGAGGGATGACTGTAGCATTGTGCCATTCAGTAGGGACAAAGCCTGAGGAGAGGCTGTGAGTGAACAGGCCACACAGATCTGGTGCCAGTTCACTTTGTAATTCATGTAGAACAGAGCCAGGGATATTGCCAGGTCCTATGGAAGCTGTATTCTTGGTCTTGGACAATGCAGCTTTAACTGTGCTACAGTAATGCTGAGTGCCTGGCATTCTTCTGGTATTGAGATTTTTCCTTTGGGGGGGGTGAAAGGGGTTGGAATCTGTCGGCCAGTATGTTAGCAATATCTGTTGGCTCAGTATAGGAGGTACGATTGTGCAGTAACTCAGAGAAAGTCTGGGTATTGCCCTGGAGATTTTTATACAACTATAGAAAGCTTTGTGGTTGTTTTTAGTGTCTGCTGCAATTCTGCCTTCATAGCTGGCTTTGGAGGTTTTGATGAGGGATATCAACATTTTGTTTAGGCTAATAAGGGGATTTTTCCAGTCTTGGGACTTCACCTTTTTCTGCAACAGTTTCTTCTTTCTGTTGTAGAGTTTATTAATGACAGTGGACCACCAGATTGGCTTCCTTTTTTTGGAGGAGGGCGTCTTGGTTCTCTTGGGTTTGGCTAGTTCCATGTATTTACATACATGTTCATACAGTGCATTGGTGTATGATTTGGCAGTCATGTATCTATTTTCCATTAGCATGGGTGCTGTGAAGTTAGCCACCTCTGTTTGTAGGAGTCCAAAGTCAGCTTTAGAGATGTTTTTCATGGTGGATAACTTTGCGAGGGGTGTGGGTGAGATGTGGATTTTCATGGTGATTAGTTTGTGATCAGATCTAACCAGGGAGGAATTGACTATTGGTGTAGAGCAATGGTCGCCCATGGTAGTAATAACCAGCTCAAGGATGTTGCTTCCTCTAGTGGGGGTAAGAATGACGTGGTCAAGGGCATTGGAATTAATGAATTCCAGGAAGCGTTGGGCCAGTGGATTGGTGCATGAGTAGTTTTCCCAGTTGATGGAGGGGTAGTCGAAGTCACCTAGTATGAGAGTGTTGGGTTGGATCTTAAAGATGTGATGTTTTCACTTCCACTCAGAAAAGAACTTTAACTTTGGAGACAGCTCTCCCTGCAGTTTATCTCACTTTTACAACAAACATCTCTACAACACACTGATGAGGTCATCCTGTCAAATGTATGCTCTGTTCCCTTAGACGTCAAACTTGTTTTGTAGCACTTCCAGTTCTTACTGTGACCTCAAGATGGTGTAAATAGATGGGTAGGTCATTTAAACTTGACAATGCTGAACTTGTTTGTATGTGCGTGTGAGTGTCTTAAGTGTCAGTTGAATTAAATTTAATTGACAGAAGTGCTGTATCTACGCAGGTGAAATATTTACAATGGGAGAGGACCATCCCACAAATAATGCCACTTTTACCACAAATGTCTTCTCTGCAACACACCAATGAGGTTATCCTGTCAAAAGTCCACTCTCTCTACACTTAGAAGTCAGACTTCTCCTGTAGCACTTGCATTCGATACCATGTTCTCTAGACTGCATAACTAGAAATGTAGGTGGTTTAAATCCAGCATTGCATAAGTGCTATGAGTGTGTGCATATGTCTGTACTGTCTTGTCAACTTTACTACATCAGAAAAGTCATTGTGCCAGGTACCACTTACAAGGCATATTTACAATTTGAGACATCTCCCCCCATCAATCTATTGCATTTTTATCCAGCAACACAATGATGTCATCCTTTCAAATGTGTATGTTCTCATTACTGAAATCTGGCATCTCATGTGGCACTTCCTGATGATATTGTGTTCTCTGGATGTGTAATTAGATACATAGGTGGTTCAAATTCAGCAGTGATTGAGTGACTACAGCGATTTTGTGTTTCTCTCTCATGATGTGTTGAAATGGCTTCAACTACATATAGGATGCATAGCTTACAGTGTTAGTAGGTTCTCCCAACACTTTTTTACCTTTTAGCACACATCATCCTATTAAAACCATGGTGATGTCATCCATTCAAATGTGCAGTGTCACAGTTGTAAAACATCATGTGTCATGACTCCCATTAATGCAATGTTCTTTAGCTTAGTTTTTGTTCTTAGACAGTTTGTCCATTCAAAACCAGGCATTACTTCTTAAACTCAATTGTTTGTATCAGTAGAAATGTACATGTAGGTAACAATGCTGTCACCCAAATATCTAAGGTGTACCTGTATAGCTGGAGATTTCTCTTTCAATACTTTCTGTGCATTTTAGTACAGACTAGTCCTTTGCTGAACACGGATGACAAAATTTGTTAAAATGTGCCTTTTCTAAGCCTAGGAGTAAGCGTTTTGTGGCATGAGGAAATTGTATAATGTTCTGTAGCTTGTTGCCTTGGTAAGACAAGAGTTCAAATCTGTGTTAATTTTTTCATTATGCATGAGTCTGCTTTTACCATCACAGTGATGAATAAATTATACAACACATATGTTTGGTAATGCATCATGCAATATTTTGTGGCAAAGAGATCGATCACACCTAACTTTTAACCCAATGACAGACAACTATGCCTTGCATCAATAAGATAATGTAATGTATTCAAATACACAAGCCTGGAGATTCAATAAACTCTGCGTAGGCTAACAATGAAGCCTACATGGAGTTTGCTTTTGCACAACTTCCTCAAAAATGGCCAGTTGAGAGGTTTGCAGGACACATACGCCACAGTCCTCACTTATAGAAATGTAGCCCATGCTACATCAGTATTACCGCTTGACAGTTTGCATGAACACTTACACATGCATGTCAGGATTTAATGGTAGTATAAAAGTTTCCATGGCAATATCAGGGTGGCAGTGATCTTGTGGCACATGTTTTGTGTTTGACATGTGCTGATAGAAAGTGTGCCCCATGTAACATTTGGTATGTGAACCATATCACAGTGACAGCATCCATTGATGCTACACTTTGTAGTTCTGTAGTTTCGGTGCACATGAGCATACTGATGCATTGCCATCAGTCTCACATGGTGCTGTACTGTTCATTATAATCGATCACTTCTTAATTCACTCATCAATTGCAGATGCTGTAGACAATATCCATTGTTATTACATGTGGCAGATGAATGCAATACATAGCTGTGTATACGGAATCTACTGATAACAAATTGTTGTTTTTAAGTGTTGTTATCAATACAGCCAATACCTATATCTTCTAGAGATGCTTTACTCAAGTGTTATCACTTTTGCCACATTGAGCTCCCACATATCTTACCAGCCATACATAAGTATTCTTTGTGATGCATAATGGTTAGGAGTTGACATTACAGACATCTCTTCAAGGTGTTGTACAAGATGCATGTGTGATGGTCTTTCTAGGATTCACCCAGTAAATACACAGCTCATTGACAACATTGATGGCATGGGCTACATTTTTATAAGTGAGGACTGTGGCATATGTGTCCTGCAAATCTCTCAACTGGTGCACAGGTACATCTATGACACAGCACAGTCACACTATAGCTGTAACTAGGATATAATTGTACTTCTTAGGTTATTTGAGGTATAGGAAAGTAGTAAGCTAAAGTCCCTAGATCCCATAAAAGCCTAGCCATATGTAACATGTGTTTCATGGCTTTAAATAGCTTTCTGAATGATGTGCACACAAATATAAGCCTATGCTATGTTATCTAATCCCAACTGTACCCATCCATGGGTGACATGGCTGCAACACCAGGAGAACAAAGGAAAAGGCTCTGGCAAGTCTTTTGTTTTAAGTGAATGAGAAACTTGTTCCAGAGAACAGGTGGCTTAATGCACATGCCCCCCCCCCCCCCCAGGGCTTAATGATAGCCTTTCTATTAAATGTATTTTAAAATTAAAATTATAATATCTTAGTAGATTAAATTTTCTTTACTTATTTTTAGTAGTTAGATTATTATTATTTATTACAATTTATTACATATATATATATATATATATATATATATATATATATTGTATATATATATATATATATATATATATATATATATATATATATATGTATATATATATATATATATATATATTTTTTTTTTTTTAATTAATTTATTCATAACTATACATATAAATATATTGACTTCATATAGAATTATTAGTTCTTTGTGAACTTTCTTATTCTAAAATCTGCATATGAATGTATTATTGTTCATGTTTATGTCACTATGATGACTGCGTTCCTTTAAATGTGGGCAGGGTATGTAGTTTGTTGATTGATGATGCAAATAATTGATGGTATTTAATGGTTTGATGTTAATTGTGATTTGTCTGATGAAATTTGCTCATTTCGGTAAACGAAAGCGCTAACTTTAAACTTTACTTGGCTGGCTTGGAGTGTCTTTTTTCCTTGTTTTTTGAGAGAACAGGTGGTGTCTGAGAGATGTTTTTATCTCTCCAACATGATTTATTATGTCAGAGGCACAGTTAACATCCTTGGAATGCTTGACCCTCATGCAGTTTGTTAATAATGTGTAACATTTCCATCAGGGCCACACTAGAGACTGACCTGTAGGCCAGACACAAATTGACCTTTAGTAGTCTGTAGAAGATAAAATACACTGATAAGGCTTTCAATCTCTCTGCATGGGACTTGTTGTTTATGCCACATATCTTCTTTGTGTGCTAACACTGGAGTTTATCCAGCTGTTGCAGAGGTATGGTGAAGTACATGGTAAAGGGTGCGTTTTACTCAATCAGTGGTGTGAGGAGGTCGAAGAACAATGGAATAATAATGTCCTTGATGTGGATGACCTGCCCATACTTAGTGGTTATGCTATATACAAGGGTCTGTGGACACATGCTGATGGAAGTACCAATTGCCTATCTACCTGAGTACCAAGATCACATACCACTGGGTCTACACATATTGCAAGTAGCTTGTGTATTTGCTTTAAAAAAGGTAATGATTATGTTTTTCTGGTTCATTAAGTGCGTCTCCATGGCAGAGGTGACAATAATTTTTGTGCATTAATACTTTTTGCAGTATATCAATAGTGTCCTTGGATTCAGTGATTGCCAACAATTTACAGTCATCAACAGTCAGTCAGACAGAGGCTGTTTCAGTTTGTCTTGACTTCTGAGAATTAAATACTAAACAGGAAAGGACCTGGTATAGAACCCACGGGTACTGACCTGGTCACTGGCCTCTTCCTAGAGGTGAATTCACGCACTTCAACAGTATGTGTCATGTCTCTGATCATTTGTCTACCCACTTGTTGACTTAGGTGTTTATGCCCACTTGAGAGAGTATCTCTGCAATATTTGCATGTGGATTGGAGTCAAATGCTTTGCCAGGTAAGGTTGGCAGGATGCAGAGTCTTTTCCTCATCCATGCCCTTGATGACCTTCTTGAAGAAGTCAAACAGATTTAGCAGACAGGATGTAGCCTCAACTAATCAAAAAATGTGTTGGCTACACATTCAAGAGATTACATATGCCCTTTTTGATAAGGTCCATCATGATTCTTTAATCTGACTCACAGATGAAGTGAGTCAGGCAGATGGGTCTATAATTCCCTGGATCAGGTGATGGTTCTCCCTTGTCCACATGGATAACCATTGCTTTACAGTCTTCTGACAGAACACAGGCTACATGGAGGCCGTGTTTAAGTAGGGATGTGTCAGCTAGGTCACGGTTTATGTTCTTGGAGACGTAACCTGGGATGTCACCAGGGCCCATTGATGCCATGTTTTTAGCCTTAGAGAGTGCACAGATGAGCTGCTCTCTTGAGAATGTAAGATGAGTAATGTTTGCATGTATACTTTGGCTGATGGCCAGTAAGGGCAGCTGGTGAAGATAGATCCAAATTGTCAACTAACAGAGTCTCTTTTTTCTAGATGAGTAAAACTGGTGTCATCCACAAACATCTCTGCACTTAGTTGTGTGTTCTCCTTAACATTTAATATTTATTTAAAAATGATTTGTGGCAACACCTCCAAATGCAACCTTGGGTATGCATCACATGCCACACAGTAGTGCAGTTTACACAGTCATACAACTCTACCTATGTAACATATTTACATTAATTCTACGTCATATGCCTATATGTTTTTCATTGGAAAGCTGTGTGAGTGTATTAGTACCATATATGGACACTTTACAAATGAGGTGAATGTGGCTCATGTAGAACACTTACTGACTAAAATGCTGACAGTCAGACAAAGCTGCTGGGGATCACCTCAACAAATCATGGGAATTGCAACACAATTACACATACAAAGAATTAAATCCAAAAACTGGAAATCCAACCTTCCAAGACAACAAATAACAGTACCCACCAAAGGTGGAAGGAAGCACCAGGAAGTCAAAATCTAAATGCCAACAGTTTATTGTTGGCATTTGGATTTTGACTTCCTTGTGCTTCCTTTCACCTTTGGTACATAGAAAGAATTCACTAAGGTTACAACTGAATCATGACTTGTGATATGTTTGTGTATATAACAGCATTACAACATGTGGATGAAACAAGACATATGTGCCCATATTATCAGTATGATGTTATACTGAAGTATGTCACAGAACATTTAGTGATGGTAAGTATATACATGCATACCTGTGCCATACAGCAAGTGTCACTGTGACAGCTGAATGAGAACTATGTAGAATGTTGATATATTCCACTACAAAAACACATGCCTTACTAAGCAAACAATATACATAGAATCATCCCATCTCAACAGTTCTCAGGAGCCATATTACTACAGCTGTTATGGAAAGAACATGTAATCAAATGGCAGCAGTTGCCATCAATACATTACTTCACATCACAGCCTGTAACACCCTCTTATAGGGCTTCCATACATCCACACCTCAACATACCATATGTGGATGACAGCAACATTGACATGTGTAATGTTCATAGGGTCATTGGACATTACTAGGCTAACAGCCAACATCACATAAAATCATAGCCATTATTATACCATGTAAACCATAACTGATGTATCTGTATGACAGGAGATAATAAGGGTATCTGCGTATTTGTATATGAGTTTGATTGTATCACTTATTGCCTCTGTCTATATGCAATGTGCAGCACCCCATGACAGAATCGAAAATCACACATCCAGTAGTCTAAAGATGGCTTGCAAAGGCTCATTTAAGGATGCTGCTTCACAATGTGTGCATGCATCTTTGAAATAATGACATCCTCCAGTCTTCTGCAGGAAGGCTGTTATGTGGACAGAGAGAAAAAGGGGAAGTTGGATTCTTGGGGCTATGTTAAGGGTTTTTCTGGGTGATAGTTAAATGAAAAGTGATTCAAAAGATCATACAATGACTATAATATACCACCATCCCCATACACAGCAATTGACTAAGGTCAGATTTGAACATTAAACCTGGGTAGGTACAGAAGCTGGATTCCACACAATATATAGTGGAACCACCACATATGTATGGCATTTAATAGTGCTGCTGTGCACTTTATAGATGGTGATGGATGGCATCACTGTATGCTGAGATGAAGATGTTGGGAGGTCCGGGATGAGTGCCTGACATAGATGTGGAGTCATATCTCAGTGTAAAATTGTCTCAAATATATCATTTGTATGCACACACAATCAAGTTGACTGCTGTGAATTTAAAACCCCCTAACTATCCAAGTACAAAAGCTGGAAAGCACAATGCTTAATGTTAGCACCACAGCAAATGTCTGACCTATAGTGTCTTTAGAGCAGATGACATCATCAGTGTCTGGTGAGAAGAAGATGGTTGTAGGAGTACTAACATGCTGTTATAAAATGATCTCCAAAATGTGGACTAACTGAAAGCAAGCATACCAATGAGACTTGAAGATCTAGCTAACTACCTACAGAACACAGTACTTAACACAAACACCACAGCACAAGTCTGACTTTCATAGTGTCAGACGCATTTTAGCAGATGACATCATTGGTGTCTGGTGAGATGAAGATGACAGTAGGTGTGTTTCACATGCCATTCTAAAACAGTCTCCAGTATTTGGACTAACTGAATACACACACCAGTTGAGACCACCTAGCTAACTACCTACAGAACAAAGAAATTAAACACAAGTGCCACAGCACAAGTCTGACTTTTTTTTGTGTCCGACAACACTTATAACAGATGACATCATCAGTGCCTGGTAAGAAGAAGATGGTAGTAGGACTGCCTCGCATGCTGTTCTAAAATTTTCTTCAAAATGTGAACTAACTGAACACAAACCAGTCAGCAGCAGTAGGACTAGAATTCCTGTTTATCTACAGAATACATTACTTAATTTAAAGTGTGGACTTTAGATTTTCAGTTGTGGATCCTATGTGCAGATATACATTTTAAAGACAGCTTCTAAAACTATTTGCAATAAGCTGTCAGGAATGCATGTTGCAGAACTGAGGCATACATACCCTAGTTTATCAATCTGTTGTGTACATTACACACACGCATGCACACAAACACGCACACACACACACACACACACACACACACACACACACACACACACACACACACACACACACACACACACACACACACACACACACACACATTTTGTGATCAGCATGGATTCAAGTGTCGATGTATGTGCATTCATATCATAATGCATTAATATCCACATTAAGACATGTATAAGACAATCTCAATGTCTGTTGTCAGTATAAGTCTTTAAATGATGTCTCAATGCAGTTGTGATATTTATTTTTGTAGTGTAGTTGACAATTGGGAACTATTACTTAAATGTCCATTTTCAAGTGCATGGGTGGAGGGCAGACATGAGTCTGAGTAAATATGTGCTCAATCACTAACAAGTCCTGCCCTTTGGTTGTGTTTTTATATGCATTTTGATGGGATAAAGAACAACTGGACAATAAACATATAATACATGCCAATCAACTCTTCACATAGTGTGCTGCCAAGCAACTGTTTTGTGCATATGATGGCAAGTGTTTGTGCATGCAAGATTCAGATTTAATAAACACAACTTGAATCTGAGAAGTACTTATACATATACACTATGGTAGAAATAGCTGACAGCTACTATGGTGTCCATGCTGTAATTTATATTGGAAATACTGTGTCATAACTTTTATGACATTAAGGACTGTTGCTATTGACTTCCCTGCTTGCGCATTTTTAAGCAACAAGCAAAGGTAGGTATCTGCTGAAATTAGAAAATAGCAATATTTCTTTTGGTTCACCTTCCTTTGCATAAATAAACAAGCAAGCAGTGAGCTGTGACTGTCAGAACTTTGGATAGTACTGAATGTAAGATAGGAAGCTGCTGCCTTGCTTTCCCTGGGGCAGCAGGTGTAAAAACTATGAGTTCATGTGCAGGGGTATAAACAAATGGGAAGCAATATAGGAATGTGCAGGAGGGAATTAGGAAAGAAACATAGCAATCAAATTATTCAGCAGTGTATTATGAACATGGATATAAAATGTGATGAATTTGGACTCACTTCAACACAGATGGGTGACAGCAACTCAATCATGTTAAATAGCCAATTGGACTAAATCAGACATGTGTAAAGTAGAGAACTATATATGGGACTTTTTTTAATTTTTTTTTTTTTTTTTTTGTGGCACAGGTGCCCAGTCTTTTGATTTAGTTTCAAAAAGAGAGGAATGTTGGGCAAGGGATGTAGGTATGTCATGGTTAGGTAAACAGGGTAGGAGAGGAAGTTGGTACAGACAAACAAGACCAAGACAGGGATGGTGATGGGTGAGGGACACAAAAAGTTGGGGGACACCATTATTGGGGAGAGGGAGAGGATATTGGAGGCCCATGCCCATCAAGCATGGGGACAGTGAGAATCTAGTCCTCACCCTCAGAACTGTCATCACTGTCCCCTTCCTCAGCGTCTTGTTGGATTGTTTGACATTTGGGCTTTCTCTGCATTCCCACAAGCAACTTCTCCAGAAATAAAGAAATAAAAAAATGAAAAAAACACTTTAATAAAATAAAACTCCTGTAAGCGCTTTCATCTCATTCAAGACGTCTTCAGACTGAAGTAATTAATTTGTAACACCTGTATTTAAATGGTTAGAATCACATGAAAACATAATTAATTTTTTAACCCTTTAGGTTTCAAGTACATTATAAAGTATTCATGATTGTTTAGACCAAGGGCGTAGCAAGCATTTAGTCTTACTTGGCAATTATACTCTAAAACCCTGGTCTAAACAATTGTGAAGACTTTATAATTTACTTGAAATGTAAAGGGTTAAAACATTAATTATGTTGTCATGTAATTTTAACCATTTAAATATGGGTGTCACACTTAATTACTTCAGTCTAAAGAAGTCTTAAATGAGACAAAAGCACTTTTTGGAGATTTTTGTTATTTTTTAAAACGGTTTTCTCATTGTTTTTTTTATTTCTTTATTTCTTTTTGGTTTAAAACCTGAATTCCTGCTCACTGTTTATATTCAGCTTCTCCAGAAAGTTAGTGTTCAGCAATGCTAGATTCTATGACCTCATGCACCATGCCTGGCAGCTCCTGGCAGGTGACATAATACTCGCCTCCATCAGTACTCCTGGAGGGTACAGCTGCACCAGCTGCCAGGGTAATGCAACCTGATATTGAGGGCCCAGGACGTACAGGGGTTGCAGAGGCAGAATGCCTGGTTGCATCCCAGATTTTCTGGGCATTGGCATTGCAGGCATTAGATGGGGTAGCAGGCTGAGTCGTAGCAGTTGGTTTACCTCCATGTGCTTGAAATCTTTTTGTTGGTTGTCACAAAATTATAACAGCAGAATGGTGCAGTCACACATATAAAAATAAAAAACAAAGATAAGGCGTGGGGGTAAGAGAAAAAAAAGATGATTAGAACTCTTACATGTCACATACAGTAAATTAATACAATATAAATATATTTTTACTTTTACATTAACTATAGTTTTAAAAAAACCCAAATAAGACTGAGAATGGTTCCAGATAATCCTTGCAATATGCATATGTTGCACATATGCTTTTAAAATAATACAGATTAAGTTAACAACGTGGCATTTATGCCATATTTTTAATTAATATTAAACATTTTTATTAGCATGTATTTACTACTAGTGGGATTTGAACCCACAACATCTGAATACATTTTTACAATTGACTCCTGAAATTACCTTGAGCTACAGAAAAAATCATGCATGTGTCATTTTACAGTTAAGCTATGCATGCTTAACTCATTACATCTGAGTGACAACTCCTACTGACGCCTCTAGGCATCAGATATTGCTTGTTCATAATTACATCAATAATTCCAAAACCCTGCTATGTACAAGGTTTTAAAAAAATTGTCTTAAAGTTTACACAGTGTCAAATTCAACCACATTAATAGTGCAGGTAAAGAGAAGTTAACTGTTTTTATGATATTAATTTATATAGATACAATGTTCACAATTTTTTAAATATCTCAACAACCAAGTAACAGAAACAGAACTCCTTATCCTCATATAAAAGCTCTCAACTTGATGAATAAAATGCTGACAGTATGTGTGTAACTTGTGGTTGCTGAGATATTTTAAGTTGTTTACAAAATATTACAAACATAATAATTACTGTGCTCACTGTGCCTTATAAAATTCAGTTTAAGAACTACACCCTAAAGAATACTACCACTATAAAAATAGGTTGTGCTGAAGAGTTTGCCATTGACACTTCTTTCATAACCCCTATGGTTCCAGAGATATGAACATTTGTTTGAAATGTGAGGACATAATTTGAAAGGTGTCAGCTCTGCCCATTGGAAGTTACAGTGCAAACTTCCTGAGCTCCATTTCAGTGAATGAGTTAATTTGCTAGTAATGTATGGAAGAGCAATACTTTTAATAAAATAATTATTTATCTGCATTGCATACATACCCCTTGCTTCTCTCAGTCTTTCTAAGCATTCAGCATGGATCCCCCTGTTGGCTGTAATCACCTGGACAGCTGTAAAATAAAGAGGAGAGAAAAAGTGAAGAGTATTATACATACCAGTCTTGGCTATCTCCAGCTCTGTATATCATTTAAAGTATCTTTATGTGCATTCTTACACAACTGTGGAAAGTCAGTAGTCCTAAACTCATCCAGCCACTGTGTGAGTTGGCCTGCTTGCACCATTTCAGGTCATTGTAATGGTGCCTGCTTTGCTCCCCAGTGCATATTATGCCAGTCACAATGAGACAGCCATGGCTAGACTGTTCCAAGCCTCATATTTATATTCAGAGCTGGTATAGTCTACCTGCAGCAGCCTACAGTTGTGGTGCTCTATGAGGAGTGTACTGAAAAATTTTGACTCCTCTTCATCCCATCTTTGAGCCCTAAATTGGGCACCTTCATTCCTAGCTCTTGCCATGTCTGCACAAGTCGTCCAACAACAGCTAAAATGATTTCTCTCCAGTTCGTGATATCACATTTTATGGCCAGTGTGCAAACCTGCACAACCATGCCAACCTCATTTGCTCAATGATGGATGCAGAGCAACATTGCCAGAGTGGAAAGCAGTTTATGAAACAAGAAGGGTAATGTGACATTTGATATTAATTTAAGGCATGTTTGTTGCTATACCTGCTAGATGACTTAACATTTAAGACATTTATAACTGCGGTGGTGGTGCTGCGGTAGCGTTGTCGCCTCACAGTAAGACGTTGTCCTGTTCGATTCTCAGCTAGAGCGTCTTCTGTGTGGAGACATGCGTGAATGGGCATACCTTCGTTGAAGGTTGTGCATCAGAGCTGGCAACTCGGCACATAAAAATCTACTGCCAATCATTAGCTGACCGGAGTTCTGCTGTGGCGACCCCTAACTGGGAAAAGCCGAAAGACACAACAACAACAACAACATTAGCAGGTATAAATTTTATGACTTGACACATATTTTGTGGGGTCTTACACACTGATACAAGTAATTTTTACAATGTGGTATTCAAACCTCTGTAAAACTGAGAATACATATTCTTTCAGATAGGTGTTTTTTTTCTTTATTGCCACAGAGGAATGATTTATCATTCCGTTCATTAATTATAGTGGTGCTACACTTCAGTTAACCATGTATGTGTGTAACCAGACAAGGTCCTGGTTTATGCATTCTCATGTGTGACCATATACTGGAAATGCTTATACTTGTATTACTTTCAGGAAAGATTTCCGAGTTCTGGGTCAGACCACACAATATATTGTTTTTCAGCTAAACTTGTGTTATGTGAGTTGTGAAGATGATTATCAATGAAGCATGAAGTATGAAGTCCATCACATAGCAGAAAAGAAACTTTTAATTACAGAAACATAATTGACAGGATACCCCCAGTTACACATATAATTCATATGATATCTACTGCTATACATACTTATTGTGTACAATTATCTTTATATTATTTTTTTTTATTCAAAATTAAGTGGAACAGCATTAATAAAAATTGGTGTGTGTTGGATTTCCTGGCTCATTTTTATCATGGCCCTGAACTTACATGTGTTCTTGCAGGGAAAGGTAAACAGCAGGTATATTTTTTACACTGATTACTCTCCAGAGTGCTAACCACTATGCAACACCACTTAATGTGTTTGCAGGCAAAACAAGTAACAATGTCTCTTTTTTGAAAGTCACAATGTATCTTTATTGTCTGTAAATGTTGTGGAACTTCAGGTGTTATGTAGGCATGCTGACCGCCATGTGACATCACTTGGACTGTTTATGTGAAGGAAGGCAAAACAAGTAACAATGCATCTTTTTGAAAGTTACAATGTATCTTTTTTGTCTGCAGTAGTATGCCATGTTTGTGCACAGGTGAGCAATGCACAAAGGAGTCAGGAAAAGGCCAAAATATATTATTATTGTAGAAAGGATTATTAACGTTATCATTAAAAACTGCATGACTTGTGTGGCTCAACATCATTATAAAGTGTGTTACTCACACAGTTGATTCACAGTTCTAATTTATGGTATCCTTATCATTAAAGCTGTTGACTACCATGCAATGTTGGTAAGCGGGATCATACTTCTTAAAGCAAATTCCATTAAATTAAAAATATTTATACATTTCACCATGTTTGCACTAAGCTGCACACCTTGCAAGTATCAGTATTAATAAAAAATATATATTTTAACATGTTACAGATGATTATACAGCTCTGGATTTGAACTATAATACTTATGAACCCATAAAACAAAGTGGAATTGTATCTCTCCTTGCCACAGAAACAACTTTTCAGCTGGAAAGCAAATTATGTGGACATCTGGAGTGTTTCTCCCTGGGACTCCGCTGAAAATTGGTTTTGTTTCAAGTTGGACTTTCCCAGTTAACAAATATTAAATAAACAAATAAATAAAAATAAATAAAAAATGTGCATGCAAAAAATTCACATTTCCTCTGCAATATTTACAAGACATATACTTGTGCACTCTCATTTGTTTGTATGTGTTGTTTACATATTTAGTGCAATGATTGCTTACACAACCATTTATGAATATGTTTGCAGTAATGCAGCTCTGTCTTTTCATTGTATTGTGTTCATTCTTCCCTTATCTCTGCTGTAATCTTAGACATGCATTATATGGTGCATTTTGTATCATTCTCCTTTAACTGTATGATAGCAAGTATTCAACCATTTATCAGCACAGGCAGGAGAGTATTTTATCTGTTATAATGCAAGCATGATAAATGTGTGTTGTTTAGTTCCATTTGAAAGCTTTCTAAAGTTACTTCTACACTTTGTAAGTGTATCCTGAGTGACACACCCACTGCAGAGCAACAAAATTAACAGGATTCATTTTTTATTAAATAAATATGAAAATAATTTATGTTAATTAAATATTATTATTTCAAAAACAGCATTGTTATCCTGGTTATACTTTCTCCATTTGGCCTACTATGTTTCTTGTGTTTGCAGGCATCCCACTGTATGAGTAGAATTTCCACGTTTAACTTTATCTGCATCTTAGTTGTTTCAATAAACTTCCCCTTGCTTTGTATTCGCTGTCCACTTGTGCTCGTTTACTAGGTTATTCTATAGGAAACAAATGTAGTTTACATTGTGTGTTCGAGCTTCCATGTACCTTTTTGTGTACAATAATACTTGTGCTCACCACAAACAGGTGCTAGCAAACATATAGGCTTTATTTAGCATCATGCATATTCAGTGAGCATTGCTGCTCATTGCACTAACATGAAGTAATCATGTAGGCTTAGCATGAAGTGTACTCACTTGTTAATGAAAACTAGGGACTGTTTAACTTATCAAATTTAGTTGAAACTGGTGAGCTTTTAAGGTACATGCATGCTACTATTTTTCAGTTTTAAAGTGATACACAGTAAATTTTATTATATTTACTAAGACTTAGCTTCATGGTTCAACCACAGTCATATGATGTGTAGCCAATATTTCTTTACATCATTCATATGAAACCTCACAGGAGACACATTTTCACTCAAAAATCTTGTCACCACTTCCCCTAATTTATATTTGAGATGCTGACATGTATGGACTATATCAAGCATTCATGTACTACTGATTGAGAAATATTTCCCAACAGTTGGTAATAGGGCAGGGTGTATTGCCTAAATATTTTGTAGCAGGGGAACAAGCCCTTATTACACTTTTGTTTGTACTGTATACAGTAAATATATAATGGAAGTTTAAATAGCCTTGTACACATTGCTAATAAAATGCACCACAGTAACTGCATTGGCTTGCATATCCTGGTATTCAAAATATAAACCAAGTGAATAACTTCCCATTATACCTCACTGTTATAAGAATATGCAATATGCTTCTCCGCATCTTCTGCTTTTCTCTATAGCTGGATACTTAATTCTCTAAAACATTGTTTCTCAGATTATGAAACCAGTCTCTTTGAGGAGGCCTGGATATATTTTATGGGAGGATCATACAAGTCTAGAAATACCTTGTATTTAAAACAGTATGTTTTCACCGTTGATTTTATGAGTAATAAGGGTAAATACTAAACTGTTATTAAATGTTTCAAACAACAAATCTCTCTCAAAAGAATACTATGTCAAATGCAATTTATTTTATTTTTAATATGAATTTAACTGTGGTAAAGCACTGATCACAAATGATTAATTTCTTTCTCATCACAGGAAAGATAATAAAAGCAGGCTACAGTGATATAATATTATCATATACGTTGAGATTTAAATGACAAGTGCAAAGACTATACAAAACATCTCTCTCTACGTGTATATCTATATTTTCTATCTATCTGTATCTCTCTCTCTCCATATATATATATATATATATATATATATATATATGTATATATATATAAATATATATATATATATATATATATATATATATATATATATATATACATATATATATGTGTGTGTGTGTGTGTGTGTGTATACAGTTCAGTAAAGTAGGACTATCATGACTAATTTAGCATATATAATCAAAGTACAAAAGTTTGAAGGCTATACAAAAAGTATATGTATGTGGATTTATACATCTATATCTATTATTATATATATATATATATATATATATATATATATATATAGGTCTACCTGATAACACCAACATGCCAAAACACAGACAACAAAATAACCGACAAGAAAAAAACGAAAAAAAAAAGTTCAAAAACACGAAACTTCACATGCCCGACAAACCAAAATCCCGACAATCAAGAAAACAAACAACTTTCCCATAAAACACACACACAACACAAGCACACCAAAAATCGTACAAACCTACACAAAACCTTACATACACAACTATCTATGCACTAACCTTAACCCAAACCGTAACCCTAAGGTCCGTCACTATCGCACACTTACCTTACCCGCACTCTAACCCTAACTCACTTAACCTGCCCCTAAACCTAAACTCAATCACTATCGCACATTTACCTGACCCGCACCCTACCCTAACGTCCATCACTATCACACACTTACCTTACCACACCCTGACCCTAACATCCATCCCTATCGCACACTTACCTTAACATGTCAGTGTTCTCAGCATCGGGATTCTCAACTGTCGGTCTTCTCAGTTGTCGATCTTCCGGTGTCGATGTTCTCTTTGTCGGCGTTCTGCAATTTCGGTGTTTTCGGGTAGACCCATACATATATATATATATATATATATATATATATATATATAGACATACAGATACATATATAAAGTTTTTTACAATAGAGCCAATGTGATAACTCACTAAGCTGCATGCTAAGATTTTCATATAGAGTAGTAAGAAATTGAACATGAAGGCAGAAATAGACTGTAGTATTAGTTAATACTGACAGAGAGGAGACCATTTAGCAAGTTCCTGAATATGAGATTTTTATTGTATGTGGAATTTTTGTATAAGATGTTTCTTTAACATCAGTGGGGCGTAGTTTGTTTTTTGGGGGGATTATGTACATCATTGTATAGTCCATTTTACAATGATTTAGACATACACATACACACACACACACACACACACACACACACACACACACGCATTTTTTATATGGGTATACTCACTTTAGTGGAATAACCTATATGTCAACCTCTTAAATATTGATTACAAAGGTCAACAAACCAAATGTCAACATGCCACTGCAGATGTCCTGAGAAAAGAACCTCAATGCATGCAGTTCTTCACTTAAAAACATTATTTTTTGCACGGGGGAATCAAGCTGCACCCCTCACCTCTTTGCTAATTATACATGCTAACTCTGAGATTGCACAATCTCAGGAAGAGCATATTCCATAACCCCAAGAATATTGGGCAATCACACACACTGTCAACCATCTGTATATATTGAGAGAGACAAAGAAATGCATGGACGTGCACGCATGCACGTGTACACAGAGCATGCACACATATACACACACACACACACACACACACACACACACACACACACACACACACGCACTTATTTTCAAAATGATGTACATGTTATATTGGCAACACTTGTTATTTTAGCTCTTTCTTTCAATCTGTGTTTTTTTTTTCTAATATCCTTTTGCCATTCTGTAGCTTCTTGCCATGCTAAATATGAACCCCACAGCTTAAGAGGCATCCTCTTTTGCTCTTTAGTTGAGAGCCTGCCTATAGGAAGAAAAAATATTTATAATGTTTTACTGTTGTTTAAGCAGCATTTGTGTATGAACTTCCATAAGTAGATGAAAGATTCACTTCAACATTACTTCCCAGATCTCCTTTGTGCTGACTTCACAGCATCTTAAATGCCCTGTCACACGTGGAACTACCGGTGGCATAGTTTCATCCATTAGCAAATTCCATATCTCTGGATATAAAATGTGCACTCAGCTGCAATGCTGTTCAGAGACTACCTACCACACTGTTTAACAAAAAGAAGCATATAGAAGCAGAAAAACACACTGTAGTTCACTTTAATATTTTTGAAGTCTCATATTTACTGTTTTGCTTTCTGCTGTATCTTATCAGTTAGTCTGATATATTTCCCACAGCTTTGCCATTCATATGAGTGCTCTGACTAGTTACTGGTATTGTTGACTGCTGGCCTGATTTGCTCCCTTACCATCTCTTTCCCTGGCCAACCCCCAGGTGTTGGCCCTAAACAGGTACACTAACATTTCCTTATTCACTTCGGCAGTATTTATGTCTACATCTGACTGATCTACACCTATACCAATTACAATACTAGCAAAAACTGCAAACCTGTTGTTTCCTTAACTTATATTAGAACCTTTCAAACTTAACCACTACATCACAACTCTTTATTTCTCATACAACAAAACATTTATACAAGCCTAATCATGTGTTCTTTTTCCAACCCATGTAATTTTTACTCACATAACAAAGCAAGACAATACAGACCTGCATTATTTATACTAATCGCATGACAAAGCAATCATCAGACTGGACTGAAACAAGTTAACATTAGTATGAAAAATATTCCCACTAATAACTTGCCCTTACTACCTACCAAAACTATAGCACAGTTTCCATTCCCATCCAATATATGCATTTACAGCACCAAAATATTCCACAGTGATACTTTTATATCCTACTAGTAATACTAATGGTTAAGTTAACCACACATATTACTGATCATTACCATTAACCCACTGAATAAAGAATAATAATGAATACATAATATCTATTTGTCTTTTCTTTTGTAAATTTAATGTGTTATGTAGTTTATGTGTATTGGAGCTTTTCTCCATGAGCCTCCACTGAAAATGGGCACCTTTGGTCCATTTGGACTATCCCAGTAAACAAAAGCCAATAAATAAATAAATATATATAAAAATAAATATCAGCCATAAAAGATAACTGCAATATAAGTAAAACTACACATCTGTACCATAGAAATTATACCAATTATGTCAAATTACAATATCAACCTCCTATTAAAGTGCAATACAAAACTGAAGAGAATCAATTTAATAAATGAAAACAAACTTTTTTTTCTGCAAAAACATGCTTAAGTGATGGCAAACGTTTTAATCATTTGTAATAGCCAACAAAAGAATCCAATAAAACATGGAATTTATATTCCTAGACATAACCACTGTAATACAACATCAAAATAACACATACACACACACGCACACACACACACACACACACACACACACACACACACACACACACACACACACACACACATGCAAACACACATACACACACACACACACACACACACACAGTTAAGTGATTTTAACCATGTGAGGTCTTCATCAGAATGAAAGTTAATCTTTATCTCAAACCCATTTATGGCATTCAGTTACATCAAGTCACAACTCATATGACTAGAAAGCAAAATGAAATTAATTTTAAAATCTTAAGTACATTTTATATTTTAATTAAAACTATTGCTAAGGTGAAGATCTCAAAAAACACAGCCCAAAGCTTAGCTGCTCTAAGTTTTAAAACACTCATGATAGAGGCTTGTGTGATATTCATTCACAACTGCCAAACAAGCTCCCTATATTCTAATTTTGACTCCCAGTCCCTGCCTGTAATGTTCATAGGTACTTTTTTTTAGTACAAAAGAATAAGAATACATTAAAACCATTACAATAACCAGAAATTTTTACAAATGGATTAGTTACTATTTGCTTTATATCACTCATTCTAGTACTTAGATTTCTCTGTGCTTTTCCTACAGAAAAAGTGTTGTAGGGGAAAAAGGAAGCCAGATATACCACCCCTTTGAACTGGCAATCAGAATATCCTTGGCATGGAATAGTTTTAGGGTTTACTAGTACCATAATAAATGATAACTCATTAATACATTTACAAACCTTGCAATGGCCACATTTTGACATCATTTTATTTGCTATTCATTTGACCCAAATGTGTCAATTTCCCCTTGCAATAAAATGTCTGTTTCATATTCCAGTCCTCCCTATAAATAAAATTGATGGCACTACCTTGTTTATTATTTTTTTTCATTAAAGGCCAATTCCCATTTTTTAAATAATGCCTTAATGTCAACAGAGTCTGTCCCATGTGTAATAATCACGGCCTTACATCATTCCCATTAATATAACCTTGTTCATTTTTTCTGAAATTTGTCATGAACAAAGAATTTCTGTAAAAAGGAAATAATGGGGTGAAATCTACCTTTTCTACCCAAGGTGGCATTCTGTGCAAGTTCATTTAAATTCCCTTAATGAAAGAAGGGATTACAGCTCCCCAAATTATATACATGTGTTCCCATAAGTAGAATTTCTACAAATATGGGATTAAAATGTATTACATCAGCATTTTTCATAATGGTTACAGCTAAAACATATATATTTTTACCTTCTGCATAACTTAAAGCAAAATTCGAAACCGGGATTGTATTATTCAAAAACTTAGTAAAATCTGTAAGTTTATTTCTCTTGTCCATGTAATAAAATATCATCTAAAAACCATACAGATAAATTCACAAAGTAGTGAAGTCATAATAGTGTTCTTCCAATTGCCAAAGTGCAATGTTGACATGGGCTGGTGGTGGAGTTGTACCCATAGCCACACACAAAACTCACTGATAATATTCTCCTTCAAAAAACAAATAATTATTGCCTAAGAGTAGAGCCTTAAAATCATGTAACATAGCAACTTCAATGTTAGACTACAAAGAATATGAATATATTGATTAGTGAACCAATGTAAACCTAAATCATGGGGTATAACCATGACCAACATTGAGTTTGACTTAAAACTCACTCTTAGATAAAAGGTTTAGGAAGTGCCATGAATCTTTGAGAATATATTCTGTGCTGTTGAAAAAATATATACATAGTGTAATTACAAAAGCATATCTAACAAACTGTAGACTTAAACAGTTGAATAGACTACAAAAAAATCATACATATTTAGTTTTTATCAAAATGTTATTTGGGTAAAGCCAAACATAAAAGATGAAGACATTTTCCACCAGATTATAGTATGTTTAGGCTGGACATATTACCCAAAAAGAAAACGAGGTGTAGTAACCCTAGGGTCCAATAAATTTCAGTTGGCAAAATAGCAGCTACCCACTCCACAGTTGAACAAGTCATAAATGCCTATAATTCACTTTAAAATAAGTCCTTATAACATTCTCCACATTATATATATCCCGCCATCCAGACCATCAAACAATATCCTTTATCTTAGAATACTTGCAATTATAGATAATGACGAATTTTTGAACATTATCACTATATGATATGTTAGTCTAGATTTACCACTTACAACCACCAATAAATCCAGTTCATATCTAGTAATAATAATAATAAACATCTGTGGGTTTATCCCTATAATTGTGCAATTAACCATAACAAAAAAAAATCAAAGTAAAATATAAAATACTAGTCTAAATAGTAAGGACAAATCTCCAAAATATGTATCCAAAAATAGCTTAATACCAGATCCAATAAATGAGAACCACCCCTATACACAATATGGAATAATCTCAACATATATAATACACTCTTTAGGTGGGTCAGAAGCAAAAAACAGTTCTAAGATTAAAAATTCATTAGACTGCAAAAAATGCAAATGAGATCTTATAGAAACCCTGCCTGTTGAAGATTTACATTTTTCTCAACAAAACATTACTAGACATTCTGAACTTATTGACTCTCCTACATAAGCAAAAACTCCATGGTTCACATGCAATATGGCTTTAATGAGAAACCAAGCAAGTAATACCTCTAAGAGAAAACATTTGGAACATAGCAATCTTATCAAAAACAGTCAACTAAAGAAAATTATTACATTCTCAGAAAGAAGTCTAAAGTCAATGAAGGGAGGAAAAAAAAACAGTATTTTAGTAACATGAACTATACACTCAGATATAGCAAGCAGTTGTGGCAAATTATTAACAACTTAAAGACAGGAAAACAGTGCCAACCTAACCCAAACTCACAATATATTGACTAGAACATAACCACCACCACCTTGTTAATCTAGAACAATCTCACAAACCATACAGATATACACGTCAACACCAATGGAACATTAGTCATCAACCTGTTTCCATTAATCAAACAATTGCAAACACTTAATCTAACTTCAGTAGCTCCTACCAAGTGAGCTCTAGAATATATATGCAGAATAGCTGAAGTCATTGCCCACTCAGTAACATTACTAACAGACAGAGCTATCAAATATTTCCTAATTTCTGAAGGCGTTACCTCAACTGAGTACTGTAATTACTGTCCAGTAGCCATGATTTTAATCATCTCAATGATACCCATACAATGTATACACAAATAAATATTAGTTTATGTAATGGAGAACAATTTAATATTTCTGACATCCCATGGTTTTACGAAAATAATAACATAAGAACTTTATCTTTTATTTCTTAAATAAAATCAGATGAAGAAAAAACAAAACCTTACATTTTTTGCATATTTTAGTAAGTCAATACAAAACATATGTTACAGATATGTCTACTTGCCAGATTATCCAAACTTTATAGAAATAAAACTAATTTAAATTGGTTTGAAAGCTACCTAGCAAATCACACACAGTGGGCCCAATGCCAAAACAATTATTACATTTATCAAGCCACAACCTTTGGAGTCCTGCAAGGATCCATTTTAGTTCTAAGGTTTTGCTTAATATACTCATCAAAGATATGTATAAAGTAACCAGACAAACCTCCAATTTATACCATGCCAATGACTCTACAATAATAACTCCAGCAACCATCTTAAAATGACTGATCCCACAGAATATCTTCCATAAAACGGAGCAGCAGCTACTCATCTTTCGGTTTCTCCAAAATACTAAGAAAGAAAAATGGTCTTGTTTACCAAAAATTTAAAGAACTCCACAGAATTTAACATAAACTTCCTGAACAATACAATACAATACAAAGGTCCTTAACACAAAATTATTGGGCATCATAATTGCTCAAAACATGATTACCACTAGTACTAAATCATAGCAAAGACGGTCAGAGATTGGGTATATTATATAAAATAAAACTTTACTCACTGGAATCATCAATACTGTCTTATCATCAATGTTACTACATGCTTCTTCCATCCAAAACTGAACAAACTGGAACTGATATGAAAGAAAATAACCCAATGCCTGCAATTCTATTAGAATATAGTACTGCATAACACAAAACAAATCAGTCTGGTTAGAACTCCTAACTAGTTTGATTCTTACTCAACAAGGAATAATGCAAAATATCATTCATGAATCACTAAAATGTCATTGAAATTCCAACCTCAAACAACTAGATAACCTTATAAGACCGCTTTGGTCTCAAAATCAAAACAAGCTAAGCATGCACAAATCAAATAAACATCATGGTGATTCATTACTGTCAGTAGCTATTATCATATTATGGAACTTAATCCTGTAGGAAGAAAAAATGTTTGATTGAACAGGAAAAATAAATGTATGTATTAAAGATAGTGTCAGTCACGGTTACCATTAGTGGTATTGTTATTGCTATATCTGTTATTATTGCTGTTGCCAGGGATTGCATGCATAGTGCCACTGCTACTGTGTTCTGATTGCATTTGTTAATTCTGTGTTCATATAGTGCTATGTATTAATCTTGCTGTTTTCATGATATGTTATTTAATAGTATATAAGTGTTAACAAAAGTACTGAAAATAGATGGCATGAAGCTATACCTCTTAAAAGG
The DNA here is from genome assembly GCF_019279795.1 of Protopterus annectens. Taxonomy (NCBI): domain Eukaryota; kingdom Metazoa; phylum Chordata; order Ceratodontiformes; family Protopteridae; genus Protopterus; species Protopterus annectens. The sequence continues at coordinate 104,072,184 of NC_056748.1, forward strand.
CTTGTGTCCCTACTTCAGCAAAAAGCATGCAATTATGTTTCTCCCTTAGCAAAGAGGCCTCTAGAGTATTCAGAAACAAACATGCAACATGAGACAAACACAGGGATCTATCTGCTAAGACATTTGCTTAAAACATTGGTACTGAGTATCTATTTTCAGCACAGACAAAAAGGTGCCATCAACAAGTAAAATCTCAGGGCTGGATGCATAAAATTATGAACCAGTCTGTTTCTTGAACATGGTGTAAAGAGGTCAGAAACAAGTGATAAGCTACAGCTGCAATTCCCTCCTCTTTCTGGATGGGCTGTTAATCAAAAAAGTATTGTAATGTTGATAGATAAACTGCAAGGGCAAAAGGCTGAACTGTATCAACTACAGACAGAACAAACAAATTCCAAATCCTCTCTGCCCTGGAAAGATATATCCTGCAGTGAATCTCACTCATTTTGAGTCAGTCAAACTTTGGTCAGTCTTTGAGGATAATTAAACCTCAGACTTCTGCAGACTTTCAGATTTCATTAATGCTTCTTACTCCAGTCATACTTAGCCTGCTTATGGCTGACAGTTAAAATGCTACCATAGCTCTGTTACCTCTGGAAAAGATACATCTTGTCAAGTCTGGGACTGACAAACCCAAATGTTAAATCCATTCTTAGTTTGGGGAAGTTAAGTGTGCCAGAAGTTAACATTTAACCAGGACGTCCTGCAAATGATTTTGAACTTTAGCCTACAAGAAGAGCCAGCGTTGAAGTACAAGAATCCATCAGTTTTTTGATCATTAAAAGAGAAAATGGCTAGAAAATGCAAAACATCTTCACAGTGCCCATCAAGGACAAAAGACTCTTAAGCATGGACTTTAACTCCTGCTCGGATGGACACTGCACACTTTGTATGCTGCATGCCTTACCCTATTGCCAGGAACTAATGTAAGTAATCTGTGTTTTTCCTGACTTTTATGGTCTACAACAAGTTCAGTTTTACTGGTTGATGCTAATTTGAAACCAGAATAGTAATTTACTTATTATGTGCTAATAAATTCTATTTTATATAATATTCAACTTGGTGCATGATAGCTGTTTTCATTTTAGCTTAATTATAACTTAGAATGAAATGATTTGGAAAAGGAAACAGGTTTTGAGGCAGCTTATTCTCAGCAACAGATAAATGCATAACTTGTAATATAAAGTATTTTTCTCCATCCTAAATGTTTTGACACAGTGCTACAGCTTACTAAGATTTAGTTCATTTCCATTCATTCATTATGTTGATGTGATAGCTTTCTTTTACCATTCTGTTTGACCATTTCAACTACCTCATTTAAGTTTTTAAACATTGCAAATTGACCTTGGAACTAGATAAAACATATCTTCAATATTGGTCAGATCTGACTACAAGCTAATCAGCCTGGACATCCACATCGCTCCCCCATCACCCCATTAGGGAAACCACCGTAAAGAATTTCATCAAAGCCAACTTCATCCTTCTTAAGACAAAAGTGGCAAACTTCACGACACCCATGCAGATGGACAATAGAGGTACGACTGCTGAATCCTACACAAATTCACTTTATAAGCACTTACACAAGTGCATGGATTGTGCTATCCCTAACAAAATCAAGATGCTATCCTCCAAAAAAAGGAAGTCAATCTGGTGGTCGCCTGCCATAAACAAACTCTACAACAGAAGAAAGAAACTGTTGCAAAAAAGAGTAAAATCCCATGACTGGAAGAACTCCCTGGTCAGCCTCAGTAAGAAGCTGAGATCCCTCATAAAATCCTCCAAAGCTAGTTATGAAAACAAAATTGCCACTTATTCTAAAGACAACCACAAAGCATTCTATAGCTATGTCAAGAATATCAATGGCAACACTCAGATCTGCTCTGAGTTACAGCACAATGGCACTAAATATACAGAACCAACTGATATCGCTAACATCCTGGCAGATAGGTTAAGTGCTAGCTTTACCACCCCTTACCCCCTAAAGGGCCCATCTCTGTACTGGAAGAATGCAGAGTTCCAGTAATCACAGCTGCACAGGTAAAAACCACACATTCCAAAGCCAAGAGCACAACATCCATGGAACCTGACAACATTCCAGGCTGCGTTCTACATGAACTACAGAATGAACTGGCATCCCACTTAACCACCATGTTCAATCATAGCCTCACCTCAGGCTTTATGCCTACTGAGTGGTGCACAGTGACAGTTATCCCACTCCACAAAGGGGGAGCCACCATGGACCCCCCAGAACTACTGCCCCATTAGCCTAATGAGCCTGGTCTGCAAAACCATGGAACGTATCATCATGGAACTTATAAACAAAGACATTGGTAATCTCCAAACTCTGGACCCCACCCAGTTCGGGTTTGTAAAAGGCAGATCCTGTGTCCTAAACCTGATTGGCTTCTTTGAAGCAGTCACCAAAGCTGTAGACGAGGATAAGGTGGTTCACACAGCCTATCTAGATCTCGCCAAGGCTTTTGACACCATCCCCCACTCTGGAATTATAGATAAACTCACTAAACTAGGTATAAATCCCTATGTCACAAGATGGGTTGTCAATTGGCTCACTGACAGAACTCACACTGTGAAAGTAGCAGACTCCAAATCTGACTTCAGACCACTAACAAGTAGAGTACCACAGGGTTCAGTCCTAGGTCCTCTCCTGTGTGGTATCTACTTTTTTGAAGTACAGGCTAACAGAGAAGGTCTTTGGCTAATGAAGTTTGCAGATGACTGCAAACTAGGAGCCATAATTGAAACTCCTAACAATGTGGACGTCCTACAAAAGGGCCTCACTGAGACAGATGCCTGGTGTCAAAGCCATGGCCTCAGGCTCAATGCCAAAATGTGCATTGTCATCCCCTTTGGTAAAAACTCTGTACCCATGAGCTACCACATAGGTGGTAGTCTACTTAACACCAAAAGTGTGATAAGACACCTTGGGACACAGGTGGATAGTAGTCTCTCCTTTGATAATCATATTGCCACAGTAGTCAGAAAATCCTTCTATGTGGCACACCTCACCACAAAAGGTTTCTCATCCAGGAAAAAAAAGGTCATTGTTCCCCTCTACTCGTCAATCATTAGACCCATTATAGAGTACAATGCCCCTTTTGGTATGAACCTCACAAGACATCTACAACAACTAGAAAGGATGCAGAAATACCTCCCAAAGAGGATTACTGGCCTCAAACAGATGCCCTACGCAGACCGTCTCAAAAAACTCCAGCTTTACTCCATCGCATATCGCCTACTCAGAGGCGATCTGTGCCTAACATACAAAGCTATGTCAAACCCAGAGCTGTTGGACATGCTCCACTTAAAGAAATCCCAATCTTTCTGAGCTACATGCTCTAGGGACCTAAACTGTGTCACCACAATAAACAGAACATGCTGGAGGGATAGATTCATGTCCTAGAGACTTCCCATACTCTGGAATAAACTACCTATCTATATTAAACAAAGCTCCTCATTGGCACTCTTCAATAAAAATCTTGATGACTGGATGGGAAATAGGAAATTCACCCTGGGGATCACCTCTGTGGCTCTGCTCGACAGGGGCACAGGAAAATAATTTTCTTGGGAGGCGAAAGCCAGGGTACCTTTTTGGCTAGGCTTCTATAGGCTCTAGGGCCAATAGCCTAGTACCTAACTATGAACCTATGAACCTATGAAGTACTACAGCTTTGTCTACTGATTTGGATTCAGTCATTACTGCATTCTAATGATAAATTTTATTTTGAATTTCATGGGCTATTAACATTATTTGTTTCACTGTGGACATCACAGTTCTAAGTGCTTCTTGTAAGTTAGTGTTCTGCACAATAACACATTTGAATGTTATTTTCACCTGTTCTCATGTCTCTTTAGCAATATCTGGTAGACCTCTTTGATGCCTACTATACAAGAGTTCTGATGGCGTAACTATTGCCAATTCTTGTGGCACATTTCCTATTATAGGGAACAAGTATATTAACTTCAGTCAGTTTCATTTACTTATTAATATGAACTTCAATGTCTCATTGAACCTCTCTAATAAACCATCAGTTTGTGGATAGTAAACTGATGACTTCTCAGTCTTTTAGTTAAAATTAAGAGTTAATTTGATAATGTTTGCAGAATTGCAGCATAGTGTAGAAATGTGTAAGATACGGGTAGAACAATAACAGAGTAATTGTTACACTGTTATGAAAATGATCCTTAATGGCTTTCACTTTTCCTTTTAAATTACACTATTTAACTTTTACTGCTAAATAAGGTATATTATTTTAAAGAACAAAACTTAGAGGCATTTGAAGGGTATAAAAAAGAATTATGAACATGGGAAAGAAAGATAGATCTAATATGGTGCAATACTTTTGCAAAGGGAAAACCCAAATTAATTAACACAAAAAAGGCAGCCCCAAAATTATTCAAAGAGAAATACAGGCAAAGGCATCCAGATATGGACAATTTTACAATAAAACTTAAGATCACAAAGAGGGAATGTAGAACAGAAGATTAGTCAATTAGAAGTTAAAAAATAGAAACTGAAGTTATGGAATATTTGTGAAGTGAAGGATTTGGTGTAAAAAACAAATGTTATATCAAAGCTTGATGAAACAACTAGTCCCAAAAATAAGGAGAAACAAGAGAAGCAGGAGACATCTAAAGAAGAATTCTGGTCATGGAAAACAAAAAGAGATTTAATATGGTGCAGTATTCATGCAAAGAAGAAAGCAAAACTAATCACTGCAAAAAGAGCAGCACCAAATATATTTGGAGAAAACTACAGGCAAAGACATTTGGATATGGAAAATTTTACAATATGAAAAATAAGAAAACAAAGAGGCAAATTGAAAAGAAGATTAGTAATGGAGACGTTAAATAGAAACTGAGGTTATTGATTACCTGCAAAGTAAATGATTTAGTTAGGTTTAATTTAACTCAGATAACAACACAACAGGATAGAGCAATTTACACCCAAATTAAGGAGAAAGCAGTGGAGTGGGAAGAATGTATTCAGTTGACATATGATGATACTTTGGAGCCTCCTAAAGGAAACCAGTACAAATGTTCAGTTGGAGCTATACATCAAGGGAAAGAAGAGGAAACGGTGGCAACTCTGACACAGTCAATGTTGTAAAGTGATAGGCCAGTGAGTTCCCGTATGAAAGACGAATGACACAGGGTGGAACTGAAAAGAAAGTGGCACAGGAAGATGTTCTGGAAGTTTCTATAGAATGCCCACAGGAAATGGAGGACAAAGAATGTGTCATCACTTTAGAAGAAACTGATCTAAGAGATGAGTTTCTTGATTTAATAGAGATGAATAAACATATTAAGATCAATGAAAGAAATAGACTGCAGATTGTCAATAAAAAACAAAAGTTAGGAGTTTGATCAAACAAATGAACACAGTTATTAGGACTGTCCATAGAGATTCATGTGATATAACAGAAGTAAATAGGATACATTACTGTGTAGCCAAATTAATAACAGATAAAGTTCTACCACAAGAACACAGAGTAGTAAGTGAAAGGATGGGGAGAAATCAAATACCATCATGGAAGTATTGAATAGAGAAAATTATAATGCAATTAAGACAAGAAGTGTCACTATTAGAAGAGTATAGAAGAGGGAACAGATCAACAAAAATACTCAGAAAGATAGACTTGATAAAAGCAATGCATAGTATTATAATGGATCAGGATTTATCATGCACTATTGCAAACAATAAACTAAAAATATCAGCACGGGCAGTAAAACTTAGAGGATACAAAGATAAATATAAAGGAAAAGTACAAAATAAGCAATTTATTAACGACCCAAAACAGTGTTATAGAGAATTGTGAAACAAGGTAAAAGGAATTGAAAGACCACCAAAAAAAGAATAGATACATTTTGGAAAAATATTTATGAAGATCCTGTGGAACATAACAAAGATGTTAAATGGATAGAAGAAGTTAAAGAAAGAATAAGAAGTTCATATTTACAGGATATGAAATGGGATGAAGTAACAGCCAGAGAGATTGAAACAAAGTTAAGAAAAGCCTCTAATTGGTAAACCCCAGGCCCAGATGCAGTACCTAACTTCTGGCTAAAAGTATTAACATCTTTGCACGAAGATTTAGCCATGAGTAAGAACTATTTATATGCACATCCTGAACAGATACCAGTCTGGGTAACAACAGGAAAAACAATGTTCCTACATAAGAGCAAACCTGCAAGCTACCCTAGACCAACAACTTGCCTTCCAAGGATGTATAAACTATACACTGGAATTGATGCCAACAGAGTTTATAGTCATTTAAAAGAAAAATAATTTATGGCAATAGAAGAAAAGGATAATAAAAAAGTCATACAGAACAAAGGATCATTTGTTGTTAAATAAAGTCATAGTTGAGAACGGGAAAAAGGGGAATAATCTAAGCATGGCATGGACAGACTACAAAAAAAGCATTCGACAGTGTCCCACATTCACGGATGAAAGAGTGTTAGAAATTGATTAGATATACCCTATAGTAAAAAACTACATCACGGTGACCATGAAACAACGGCAAACCACTTTGCAGCTAGGCCACGATAAAGGTCAAATTATTATCCCAGGGATAAAAATTCAAAGGGGGATATTCCAAGGTGACTCTGTCACTGCTGTTATTCTGTCTGGCCCATAACCCATTAAGTTGTCTGCTTAACAGATTAGGTCATGGTTATAATTTGGCTCCCAGAAAGCAACAAAGTGTAAAGACTTCTCATCTTCTCTTTGTAGATGATTTAAAACTGTATAGCTCATCAGATGAGGAACTGAAAGCATAACTGCAAGTTGTCAAAACATTTTCAGATGATATAGGAATGTCATTTGGTCTTGATAAATGTGCAAAAGCAACCTTTAAAGCAGGAAAGCTGCAGCACCAAGAAAATGTCCGTTTCAGAAAAGAATGTGATATAAAAGAACTTGAGCAAGCGGGACTGCATGAATATTTGGGGACTGATGAAGAATCAACAATAAAACATGAACAAATGTGAATAAAACTCAATAAGCAATATTTTAAAAGAGTTAAAGTAAGCCTGAAAACAGCATTGACACCTAGGAAAAAAGTTCAAGCTATAAACCAATTTGCTCTTCCTGCACTAACTTACAGTTTTGGAGTGACTGACTGGCCCCAAAAGGTGTCGGATAGATTAGACAGGAAAACAAGAAGGACGATTCATCAAATGATTTATAAACAGTGCATATCAAGATTATATATTCCCCGTTCTGAAGGAGGGACGGGCCTCCTTGAAATTGATTACATGTATAGATCTGCAATTGTGGGACTACATACAAATATGCTGACCTCACAAAACCAAACATAGTGAAAGTTTTGAAACATGAGGAGAATAAATATTAGTTGACTTCCCTTCTTAGTCTCGCAGAAGCATATCGACGTCAAGTGGGAATGGAAATGAAACCAAAAGTAGATTAAAATCAGTCAGCAACTGAATGTGACAAAAAACAAAAGAAAGAATATAAGCTGAAGGATCAGATAAGAAGGTAAGAAAAGTGGAAAATGCATAACTATATTTGCAAGTATAGAAAACTGCTGGAACAAGCTCATGTTGATCAGTATCAAATGCAGGAATGGTTAAGGAGAGCTGATTTCAAACCAAAAGATGAAAGGTTAATATTGGCAGCCCAAGACAGTGTACTACATACACATTGGTTTACAAAGTCCATTGAACATATGGGAAAAACAGACAAATGTAACTTTTTGCAAAACAGAATTGGAAACAGTCGCTCACCTTTTGGTGGTTGTGACATAAAATTGGGAGAAAGACTGTACACTGAAAGTCATAATAATGTGGCAAGACTGTTGCACTGGGGATTGTGCAAACATTATAATACTGAAGTAGCTGAAAAAACCTGGAAGCATGAGCCACAAAACATTATAGAAAATGATGAAGTCTATATCATGTGGGATCACCCATTACCAACAGTTCAAAAGACAGATGTGAGAAAACCAGATATAGTAATCCATGAAAAGAAGACAAAAGTGGCATTGATCATTGAAATCACTACACCTAGTGACTACAGTGTCTTGTGTACAGAGAGACATAAAGTCATAAAATATCAGGATCTGCAGGCAGAAACAAGAGCAATGTGAAAGAAAGTTTCCCAGACAGTTCCAATAGTCGTAAGAGCAATGGATCTTATAAAAGAAATCTACAATCATATTTAGATATGTTAAGTCTGTACAAATTACAGAAGGCGTCATTAATGGACACATTGTGGGTGATGCAAAGAGCACTTCTGGCTAACATCAAAGACTGAAACAACACTAATTTCATAAAATCACACTTTGACTTAGGACTGGGATCCATTCCCACCAGGGTATTATAAATCCAAAAGACTTGGATAAATTAAGAAATGGAGAACAAAGAATGTGCCCTGAGTTTAGCAGAAAATGATTGAAGAAGAGTTCCTTGATTTAATAGAGATATACAGACATATTAACATCAATGAAATAGAATACATTAAGTCAATAAACCCCAAAAGTTTGAAGTTAAATAAAACAAATGAACACAGTAATTAGGACTATAGAGATTCATGTGTTATAACCGAAGCAAATAAGATACATTACTGTGCAGCTAAATTAATAACAGATAAAATCTTAGCACAAAAAACAAAGTTCAACCTATAAACCAATTCACTCTTCCTGTCTTAACTTATATTTTTGGAGTGATTGACTGGCCAAAAGGTGTTGGATAAGTTGGACAGGAAAACAAGAAGGATGCTTCATGCTCATCAAATGATTTATAAAAATCAGTGTACACCAAGACTCCATATTCCCCATTCCGAAAGAGGTATGGACCTATTCGAAACTGATTACATGTATAGATCTGCAATCATGTGACTGCATACATATCTGCTGACCTCAAAAGACCCAAACATAGTAAAAGCTTTGAAACATGAAGAAAATAAGTCTAACATGTCTTTCCTGCTTAGTTTAGCAGAAGTATATCGGCTTCAAGCAGGAATGGAAATCAAACCAGAAGTAGATAAAAATCAGGCAGCAACCGAATGCACAAAATAAAAACAAATGAAAAAATATAAGGTGAAGGATCGGATGAGATTGCAAGAAATGTAGAAAATGCATAAATATAGTTGCAAGTATAGAAAACTCTTGGAACAGCCTTATGTTGATGAGAATCATATGCAGGAATGGTTAAGGAGAGGTGAATTTAAACCATAAGACGAAAGGCTAATATTGGCTGCCCAAGATAATGGATTATGTACACATTGGTTTACAATGTCCATTGAACATGTGGGATAAACAGACGAATGTAGGTTTTGTAAAACAGAATTGGAAACAGTCACATGTCTTGTTACTGGTTGTGATATACTAAGTGCAGAAAGGCTGTACACTGAATGGCATAATAATTTGGCAATACTGTTGCATTGGGGATTGTGCAAACATTATAATATTGACATAGCTGAAAAACACTGGAAACATGAGACACAAAGTATTATAGAACATGATGAGGTTTATATCACATAAGATCACCCATTACCAACAGTTAAAAATAGATGCAAAAAAACAGATATAGTAGTCTATGAAAAGAAGACAAAAGTAGCATTGATCATTGAAATTGCTACAGTGTCTTATGTACAGAGAGTAAAATACCAGGATTTGCAGGCCAATGTGGAAGGAGACCCAGAAAGTTCCAATAGTAGTAGGAGCAATGGGTCCTATAAAAAAGAATTTACAATCATACTTAGATATGTTATCAATACATGTAACTCTGTACAAATTGCAGAAGGAGTCATTACTGGGTACACTGCGGTTGCTGCAAAGAACACTTCTGACTAATATCAAAGACAGAAACAATAACAATTTCATGAATTTTAATCATACTTTAACTTAGGAATGGGATCCATTCCCGTCATGGTATTAGAAACCCAAAAGACCTGGAGAAATTTTAAAAAAATAGATGTTCCATCATGTTTTCTTTCAAAACAGTAAAATTGTTCTCATCAACTTTTATGCTAGATTAAGGTAACAGGATTTTCTTCTCACTTTATTGCAGTTTACATGTATCGTGGGGTAATAGGCACATAAAGACGGATGGATACATATTATTCAGTGTCATGAAGAAACAGGATCTACCCTATGAGGCAATGTGTATAAAGCAAATATCAAGCTCTCTGTGAGATGTAAAAGTATCACTAGATACAAACACACATTTGTACCATATACATACCTACAGACAATGGGCTCCCTATTACGTTGTCACAGAAGCAGTTTGTTGAATGCGTCTTTGTTGAACTAAAAAGCGCGAAAAGGCAAAATAGCCAAGCGACTTTTCAGCTAATTCTTTCCCTGGGAAAGAATCTGTTTGGCCGCTTTCGCTACTTTGTCTTTTCGGCACTGTGGTGCGATCTCGGAGTTGGTATATTTAAGTAGGGGGGTGTAGGGGGGCAAAGCCCCCCACATTATGTAATGTTTTATATTTTTTTATTGTTTGTTTCAGAACAGCGATTATTTTCCCTTGAAAAAAAAAATTGTTCTGAGGTTTCGACATTGTAAGCTTTCACTTACATGGGGTCGATTATATGTTGTTCACTCTTCTGAGCGTGCAATATCATAATATAGACCCCAAACAATGTAGCAGGATCCTTAATTTAACTATCAACACATCTCTGTAACAAATAAAGTTTCTTAGTCCTACTAATACTCAGTAATACTTCTGTGCACAACTCTGCTGGGTTTGTAACTTTTTTAGCTGCTATCATCAGAACTAAATCTGTTCAACTCCTTTTATCTGCAGTGTACCATTTGTTTTCTCCTTAAACATGCATATAAATTGAAGTTTTGCATTTTGCTTTCAGAAATTATACTGGTACAGTTATTTGCTCATTATACTAGTCTTTTCACATTAACAAGTAGTGTGTAACATTGTAATTCGTTTAGTGATACATGTGCAAATAACTTCTTATATTCCTTCACGGAAATCACAGATAACTCAGGTTAGACATATAACTCATTGTGTTATATATGTAATTCCTCATTACATTTTATTCTGCTATACATTAAAGTTTATTGTGCCATGCCTTGACTGATAACATATTATGTTGAGCTTTGCTCCATATTTGGCAAATCTTTGGCAATCTGCTGACATTTTAGGCAGTATACTTTTCTGGGCTCAATATTTCTTAGTGATCAACCTAAGAGTTTAGGGAGAAGCAAATCATTAGATCATTTTAAGATTTAGTTTGAATGTAGCCTTAGATTTATTTTGTAGAGTACGATAACATTGTATTAATGTCTGTTAAATTATCTCAGCATATTATTCAGATGTTAGGATACAGCTGTTTGTGAAACAAAGATATTCCCGAAGTGGGGGTGTTGTGTATTTCCTGTTAAGCCTTCCCAGCTTTGCAGAATTATTGTAGATGTGATCATCTTGTGTTGAGTTTCTAAATTATTTATGTCTGGCTTTTCTTTAATGGCATACTACTTTATTTTGCTACAACCTGGTTAAGAGATTATGTAGGATTTTTGTACAACAGATGTGATTTTCTGTACTTTCTTGTGATGTCATCTGCATACCAAATAAGTTTGACTTTTTTTGTGCATTCATACATCTGGTGTGTAAAGACTAAGAAGTAAAGGGCTGCATATTAAGACATGTAGATTACATATCTGTGTGGTAGAATTCTGAGATATCGTGTTCTGACACACCTCCACCTGTGTCCTTTCATGCAGGTTACTGCTGAACTAGACATTTCCTGTGTTGCAACCCTAGATAATAACATCTGTCTAACAGGATTGGCTGGTCAATTATACTGAAAGCTTGGAGAAGTGCAGAAACATTTGACTTTAGGAAATCCTCTGTCTTAGTGTAGCTACATATTTCACAGGATCTAGAAGTCCACTTGCATCCTGAGACCAGGTCTGAAGCCTTGCTGTGCTGATTTGATTTGCCTGTGCTTTTTCTGACATATTTAACATTTTGCCTGAAATTTAAATTGAAGATATTTCCATGTCTGGATGTTTTTAGTGTGACAGCTTTATCGTGATTCACAAAAAATTATCTGGTTTTAGATTCAAAGCTAACTGTAAATTTAGCACACAGAAAAAAAGTCAGAAAGTAATAATTGTATAATTTGTTTAAAAATGTACATTGTAATATTAAGTGCTTTTTGAATACACAGCTTTTATGTTCCTTTTTGTCAGTATTAAATTAATTTGCTTTAACTGCAAATATGACATTTTGTCATAATTATTACATTCTTACATTTATTAGATGCTCCCTGTGGTGTTGACATGTCTAAGGAGTCATTGGTAATAGTTTTTCCTAACATTTTTTTATAGTCTTCTTAAATGCTGCAGTTTTTTTTTTTAATTTTTGGGGTCCTCTAAGATCTCATTCATACTGGCCTGGCCCCAGTACTCCATGTCCACATCAAGTCTACCAACACCCTCACCTTCCCTATACTTGCTTTGCTATTGCTGGGGATAGTGATGGATCTTAAGGGTATCCAGAGGTCTTGGCCATCCGTGTTTCAGTTTAGTATTTTTTTGTTTGTTTTATATGCCCTACCCAGTTTGAAATTTTTCTGCCTGTTGTTCCCTACATATGACTCCCCTACCAGTGTGATTATATGGTGATACTTGCAAGGTGGGCATGTGGTGTTTTGCCCCACCTCCATGGCAGCTCATCCAGGCCCACTACCATTACTGTTCCTTAAGCTATATGCCTTTGATGTAGCATTCCCAGACACCAGCAGGGATCACTGCAGGAATTTTCACATAACCCCCTCTTCTGGAATACACATGTCCATTCTTCCTTTTACCCCATCAGTTGCCCAAGCCACTAACTGAACCCTGGTCAGCTGGTCCATAGTCAGAGCTTTACCATGCTATGCTCAGTGAACATTCACAGTGTCCCATCAGCTGCAATACCATGTGTGCCTTATAAGATAAGATATCTTTACCAGTGCAAATGAATTCAGAGGACCACTGAGCAGTGCAAGCACGAATGTGATGACCCATGGCTTTGCAACCCTGAAGCTATCTGGATGTGGGAAATGATGGTTAGAATAGTATGTCCTGAATTATTTATTAGGTGATTGGCTCTGGTATTTTTTCAGTATATAATTTCAAATGAATGTGTTTATACTGTGATTCAGTTTTCTTAATAATGCCTGCTCCGTCTGAGAGCAGAACATACCAGGTGGGTTACTAAGCGTGACGGAATCTCTGCTGTAGATGCTGGTGGTGGCACATGTTTTGTTGTGGAACTGATGCTACATACTCTGGGGTACAGTACCTAGCCATTCTCTGTGATGCTATGGGGATCGAATTAGGCAACGGTGGATAGCCAAACTATTTTCTAATATTGAGTTAGGTTTAAATTAATTTGTACCTTTGAAACCTGTTTTAAAAGCTAGAAGGAAAAGGAAAATGTAATGTCTATTTCCTTTTGCTGATTTCACTTTTTTAGTGAGTTCAGCTTTAACTATTTAATTGTTTTAGTAGTTTTAGCTTTTGATTGGTCTGTGTATTATGACAGTGTTATATAAATGTTTAGTAAAGATGTAGTTTCATTAGAGTCTGAAGAAGCTATGATTCTATAGCAAAATCGCTTACTAGTTTGTATATGCATTTAACTTGGATTTATTATTACCGCTGTCTGTTGTCTACTTTACCCTTGGATATTTTAAATTGTGACTGCTGTGTTTCCATACTTGCATTTATTTTACCTGCTGCCTATTTTATCTGTGGATATTTTGAAATGTGACTGCTGCGTTTCCACACTGATGCTTTTCTCTGAATTTATTTTTGATATCTGGCTACTGGTGTGGTTTGTCTGCTGGTGGAATTTTTGTGTTTTATATTAAAGTGTAACACCTGGTAAAAAGGGGGAAGGTAGGTGCAGATTATATAGATGGCTTTGTGTGTATTAAGTTGCAGCTTAGAGATAAGGATTTCGGCATTACTTATAGAGGGAGGTTTTTCATGTTTGATAGTAATTTGCATGCCTGTTTTGTAAAGAATAGCTAACCCACCACTCTTTTTGGCTATACGGTCTAGTCTAAAGATGTTGTAGCCAGGGGGAGTAATCTCATTGTCTAGGGTTGTAGGTTTGAGCCAGGTTTCAGATAGGCAAAGGATGTCGAAAGCATGTATGTCTAGTAGTGCATGGAGGTGAGCAATTTTATTATTAATGCTGCAGATGTTAAGGTGAGCTATAGAGAGAAAGTTAGGGGGTTTGGAGGATAAGTCAAGGCAAGAGGGAGGGGGACAAAGGGGTTTTAGAGTAGCATTGTTGTTAGGACCAGGGTTGGGATGAATGTCACCTGCTAGAAGGGACAGGAGTAGCCTTTTTATTAGGTCAGAGGGTTTGGTGAGGAACTGTATGGATTTTTTGTTAACCTGATTAGAGTAGGAAATGTGGAACTTTCTGTGAAACTTTGCAAGAAGGTAGCATGGAGAAGAAATTATGTTAGAGAATGGTTGGAATGTGTTTTGGGAAGGTGAGCTCATGTGTTGACTGAGGGAGTGTGGATCTTTAAGGCTAAGATGTTCATATGAGGTTAGGAGGTAGGGCAACAAAAGGAAAGGAAAAACAGAGAAAAGGAGTATATGTTTAAAATAAGAAGAGATTAGTAGAGGAGGCATAGTGATATGGAGGTATGTGAAAGAGAAGTAGGGAAGTAGAAATTGAAATGCAAACAGGAAAGAAGAAGGAAGTTGTGTATGTTGTATTAATGCAAGTGGATAAGTATTGGATGAAAAAGAGGGGAGAGGTAAAGTGTGATTGGAGAGGAAAGGAGGTGGGAATGGTTAGGGAAGTATAAGTTTAGGAGTACTGGTGCGGGTGGGAATTGGGGGCAGGGAAGGGGAGCGGAGTGAGCCCCTAGGTCAAACGGAGCAGGTAGAGACAAGTAAGTGAAGAAATGTCAGCAAAACCAATCTGTGAGTAGCTGACCACTGAGGTACTTTCAGTTGATACAGGTAAGTAATGAGGGTAAGAGACAGTGCTAGTGATAGTACAGGATACCTGAGTGCAAGTATGTAGTAAAGTATTTGAGTGGGAAAAAGAGGGCTGGAAGGGCTCCTAAGACTGGGCATCAGAAAGTTCCTTAGGCTTCCTTGTTAGTTTAGGGTTAGATCACTATTTCGGTTTCAGTTCAATTCTAGGGAGAACAGATAGGTGTGGGCTAGCCTAGTGTAGATTGCCATCTAGTGAGCAAAAAATATATTACAGCCAAAGACTGAAGAACAGAGATGTAAGGTAAAGGTATGAAAAGGCTTTATAATCAGTTACAGGAGATAGTGCAAGGATAGGAAAGAGTATAACTATTAAGGGGTAGAGGGAGGGTATGGCTGCTGGGTATTCTGGCAAGGTAGCGTGCATGATAGAATGCACAAGTTACAAGGCAAGATACAGCTTTTATCACTAGGTTAGGTTAACGCTTACTAAGATGGAAGTTTATTCCTATTCTACACTACTCTATACTAAACAAACTAACCCTAATGAGAACCAAAGAAAGATAAATTCAATCCATCACACTGGCTAATTATACAAACTTCAGGAAAAAGAAAGTCACACCACTGAAGGTAGTTCAAATCCAAAACACCTTTAAAAACAGACCGTTGAATGTACCATCATGAACAGGGCACAGATTTCACACAAAAACTTTAATGCAACAATGCAAATAAAATAGGCAAGCAGGGCAAGCGCTTTTGGCCTTAGCCTTCTTCAGATTCTGTTTTCTGGACCTAAAACTGAATGTTTAAAAACTTGGATAGACCAATCATAGTCTTTTGAAAACAATTGCATCACTTCCCCATGCAGTAGTTGTCACTCAAAGGATCATTCCTTCAGTTTACTTCACTTCCTCATAGTAGCTATGAAGCATTCCCCCGTAGTAGCTGTCACGCAAATAAACACTCACTTATTTTGGGTCAATGCTATTGAAGCTGTTGCTGTCTCCTCCCATCTAGACCACGTTCTTTCATTACTGGTTTCAATGGTACCATTTCATGCAAGCCTGGAGAGCAATCTGCTCTTAGGTCTATTATCCATTTGAGTTCTTCTACCTCCATTCTGTTCTGCAAGTCACCTCCTCTTGATGTTTCTTTTACAGTAGAGATGAGCATAAACTTGAACAAGTGGGTGTTATTAAGCTTCACATGTGAATAGAGGACATTTGTTTCACCTTTATTCCTTATATCAGATAAATGCCATAAGATACACTCTTTTAGCATTCTGTTTGTTTTGCCTATATAATAGGCTGAGCAAAGAGAGCATTTAGTGATATAAATCACATTTTTGGTGGTACAAGTAGCCCAACTTTGTAAGCTGTAGCATTTTCTGTTTTTGGATGTTTGAAAACATTACTTGTATTAATTAAATGACAAGCCTTACAGCTTTTTGTTTATCATTTATTAATTTAATGCCATCCTTATGGCATAGCAGCCTCTTTAAGTTTTTCTTATTTCTGAAAGCAAAGATGGGGTTAGGGTCTATATTAGAAGATCGAAGTTTCAAAACTTCGAATGTGCTAATACTGACCCCTATTCAGCAAAAGCTGAAAATATCAAAGCAACAGAAAACCAAATTTTTTTCTAGGGAAAGAATTTGGTTGTCTGTTTCTGTTGCTTCTGTATTTTCAGCGCTATGGTGGAAAGTTACTGGTCGGGTTCAGGTAAGTGTGTGATTGAGTGCAGGTTAAGTTAGTTAGGGTTAGGGTGTGGGTCAGGTATGTGTGCGATTGTGTGGATGTGAGGTTTAGGGCAGGTTAGGTGAGTTAGGGTTAGACCGCGGGTTAGGTATGTGTGCGATTGTGTGGACATGAGGGTTAGTGCAGGTTAGTTGAGTTAGGGTTAGGGCGCGGGTCAGGTAAGTGTGCGATTGTGTGGACATGTGGGTTAAGGCGGGGTAGGTGAGTTAGGGTTAGGGCGCGGGTGAGGTGAGTGTGTGATAGTGACGGACCATAGGGTTAGGGTTTGGGTTAAAGTAAGTGGATAGTTAGTGATGTGTGTATAGCTTAGTGTAGGGTTAGGTGTAAGATTTTAGGTGTATGTGTGTGGGTTGCTGTTTGTTTGGTGTGCTTGTGTTGCATGCATGTGTTTTGGAACAGCAAATTTTTTCCCTGTTCTGTATGTTCGATGTTTTCAGTTTTTGCTGAATAGGGGTCGATATTAGAACATTCAAAGTTTTGAAACTTTGATCTTATAATATAGACCCTGGGGTTATCACCAATGATTTCTTTTATTTTATTTGGCATCAGACAGCAATACTGGCCAGTACTTTTTAATGACATTATATATCATCTTGTTGTCAGTACTATAAGTTAGAGTGAATCTTTCTTTATTTGTAGTGGGTACTGTTGAACTTGTTTGCTCATAGTCTTGATGCTTGGAATAGTAGGGTCTCCCTTTAGTAGAGCTCAACTCACTTGTTTTCATAGCGTTTGTCCTAATGGCTTTTTCAGCATAACCTCTCTCCTTGAAGTTTTTTAATGGTTCCTTATGTTCCTTCAGGAAGGTTTCTTCTTTGGTACATAACTTCGAGATATGCATCGTTTGATTATCCACTATGTTCCTGAAAATATGCATGGGATGCATGCTGGTGGAATGCAACATAAGTTTGCGCCACATAGGTTTTCTGTACAATGCAGTATCAAAGCGTGTGGAACCAGATATACATTTACATCTAAGTACTCAAATCTCTTTATCAGATGACTTAACATCAAATTTTAGAAATGTGGTCGTACTCACTAAGAAATCGACAAACTCATTTAGCGTAGCTTTGTTCCCTTCCCACAGAAGAAAAGCATCATCCACAAATCTATTGTAGAATAACAGTTGGCCTTTCCATCTCTTTCTCACATCTGCAAACCATGCTCTCCCCATTGTGCCAAAACAAGGTTCACATAGGTGTTTGCACAGGGGGTGCCCATGGCTACCCCCCCCCATTTCTGCCAATACTGTTTATTTCCATATATGAAGACATTGTTCTCTAGCACTAACTCTAAAAGGCTACATAAAAGATCAACATCTACCAGTTCACAATCAGCATAGTCTCTTATGGCCTCTATTCCATACTCATTCAGAATACATGTAAATAAACTGTTCACATCCATTGTGACCAATAACAGCCCTTCATAAGACTATCTCAGTTCCATTATGTCAAACAGTTGCCTTAAGAGTTGTGCTAAGTCTTTTAAGACTGTCTGTGCTGCAGGTAATTTTTAAGCTCACCTTCTAGATAGATAGGAAGTGTCTCAGTTATCCACCCACTATAGAATGCAGGGGTGGATCAAAGCAATCTTTATGGATCTTTAGTAATCCATTTGTGACAGGTACAGTGGGAAGAGCTACTTCAAAAAAATCATATAGCTCTTTGTTGATACATCTGCTGATCAATTTCTCATATAGTGTATCTTGTTCATTTAGCACCCGTTTATCTACATCCTTTTTGCTGTTCACAACATAAGTATTCCTATCACTCAACATGTCTTCCATTTTCCTGACATAATCATACGAATTCATCACCACCAGTGCACCACCTCTGTCTGCTGGTTTTATTATTATATCTGTCCTTTTTGTAGTTCATCCAATGCAAGACGTTCCCCATGACTTAAATTATAGAAATGTTTGACTCTTCCTTCTTCTCTCTGGGCAGCTATTTCATTCTCACATAAACATATAAACATGTCTACTGTAAGGTGGCTAAGTGGCATAAATGTACTTTTTTTTATATTGTTTCCTGTTGCTTGATGTTTCGACTTTCTCATTGCCAAATATATTTTTTAAAGTAACACTCCTTCCAAAGCATTTGTGATCTATTACAAGTTCATTCAAATGACAGTGGATAGATGGTATGAAATTCAAACCTCTCTCAGGAATACTCATTTGGTTCTTCATTAGTTAACTATCAGAGATATTTATTACTATAGAACTAGCATTCTCATTCAAAACACTTTCCTTTATTTATTTTCCCTGCCTCTGCTCACAGATCTGGGAGCTCAGGGATTGCTTGCTTAAATTAAAAAAGGAAGCTGTTGGAAGATGGGTAAATGAGTGGCTCCCTTCATAGGTATAGTTCCTACTAGAGTCACTGGATCAGATGTTACTTCTGGTTTATCATTTGTTACTTCTGACAATTTAGTTTTGCCTCTCGTGATTTCCTCCTCCTTTTGTTGCACACTGCCTTTTAAAGCTCCTTGACTTGGGTTAGAAATTTCTTTATAATGTACCTCTGCTTGTACTCCAAGCTGATGTTAATTGCTATCCATTTTCTTATATGATGTGTATGTTTGCTTCTCTTCTGTAGCCCTCAAATGGGGTCGCATATTATTGCCATTATTGTTATTACTGATACCACTATTAGTAAGCTGTTCCTTAGGCCATTCAAAAACATGGCCATTTTTGAAATCTTTATGGTCTCTGGATAATTTGTGGCATTTTATACTTTGTAGTTTGGCATCATAGATGTTTAATTTATTTTGTAAACTCTCCAGCTTCATTAGATTTGATTTAGACAAATACAAGCTTTCAAATTATTTTTGTTTATTCTCTATTAGCCTAGAAACTTCCTCTTCCTGTGGCTTGAAAAATTCAATAAGTAATGTCATATACTGGAAGCTTGTATCTAGGTTATTTTTTTGCCATTGCACCAATAGGTCTGGATATGTGTTGCCATAGCTAGGCATACATTTTTCTTGTAACCCCTTGGTATTATCTGATAATACAGGCAGGCTTCCTTGTGGAAGCACTACCATTGTAGTCATTTGCACCTATGTGCTGCATTCTCTACCTCTTTATAGCCTTCTTCAAAATCAGTATCATGAGTGGACCACTGTTTACTTTATCTAATTTTGCATTTAACAGGGGATTACTCATACCCATCATTAAGCCCTTTATTGTTCTTCGTGATTTTGCTTCCATTAAACTGGAGTGATCCCAAACTTTAATGGAACTATGCCAATAAAATAGGCAAGCAGGACAAGCACTTTCAGCCTTCGCCTTCTTCAGATCCTGTTTTCTAAGCCGTAAACTGAATGTTTAAAAACTAGGTTAGACCAATCACGGTCTTTCGAAAACCATTGCCTCACTTTCTCATGCAGTAGTTGGCACTCAGAGGACCATTCCTTCAGTTTACATCACTTCCTCATAGTAGCTATGAAGCATTCCCCATAGTAGCTGTCACTCAAATGAACACTCCCTTATTTTGTTGGATGCTGTTAATTGCTTGATGAATGACTCCTCTCTGTCTGTCAGCTGGTGTAAGGTGGACTGGGGTAGTTAACATGGGTGATAGTGCTGATAGTTTAAATCTGGAAGTAACCACATCTTTTGGATGTGAGGTTTTATTATGTTGGTGTTTTTACAGACTGGTTGGAGAATGCCATGGATAATTTGAGTGAAGTGCAGTACTGCAGAAACAGGGACATATGTCATTGTCTGTAACACACAAAATCCCAGACTGCAGTACAGGTAGGTGTGGGCTGGAGTCACTTTATATATACTGACAGTCCACTGGGCCTGCTCATACACTTAGTTAAACTGAGCACAATTCTGTTGTACCTTGATCAAAATGAACAGTAATGCATAGATATGTGTATACATACATAGATATATGTATACATATCCATCTATCACTATCTCTTTCTCACATATATACTATATCTATCTCTATGCATTTGCAAAAAAAAATGTATATATATATATATATATATATATATATATATATATATATATAGAAAGACATACATCTCAGTCTCTCCCCATCTATCTACATAACACACACACACACACACACACACACACACACACACACACACACACACACACACAGCTACATTTATATATACATCCCTGTTATATACATAAATATGTGTGTGGATTTCTGTATTGTCCTACATACCCTAATAATAGTGAGTAAACCTGCTCTATCACACATCTATAATGTTGGTCAAACAATCCAAAGTAAGGGTTCAACAGTACATAATGTACTTACCTACATACCCCTTGCCTGCTGGATGTCAGCACGCATACATTAACGGGTGAGCAGGTGGTGTAATATATAATGTTGTCAATACATGCATGGAAAGGGCACATTGTTCCTGCCCACAGGCTTGCCCATCCAATGCAAACAGCCACATATGGCCATACTGGTAACTGTAGATACTTAGGTAGGATAAATAACAGTTATCTGACTGCTAGGATTCTAGATGCAGATAACAGTACGAAGCAATATCACTTTGCAGGCCACAGATGCTGTTCAATACAAGCCTAGTTTGTTTAATCCACAAGCAGATTGCTGGTAATCATATATAAAACAGACATTAGATGTGGCATGTGTAATAAGTACTGTGATCTATAGTGTGTAAGACTAGATAGGTAGGGGTTGTAATCTCACTCCAGGTCACTGTGTGTGTGTGTGTGTGTGTGTGTGTGTGTGTGTGTGTGTGTGTGTGTGTGTGTGTGTGTGTGTGTGTGTGTGTGTGTGTGTGTGTGTGTGTGTGTGTGTGTGTGTGTGTGTGTGTGTATATATATATATATATATATATATATATATATATATATATATATATATATATATATATATATATCCCCCTGCAAAACAGCTGAAAATCTTTCATTGGTTATCAAACTTCAATGATTCTGCATTTTTTGGCCATGTAAGTTGTTGCTGGTGTCCAAACTGCTCTCTTCTACAAGGCCCGATGATGCCATCTGCCTTAAGACTACCAGCTGTCAGTGTAATGTCAGACTCAAGCTCTGTTGTGTGCAGTAAGTACTATGATCTATGGAATGCAAGACTAGATAAGCAGGGGTTCTAATCTCACTCCAGGCCACTTGGTGTGTGTGTATGCCCATACAGCATAAATGTGTTCACCTCATTAACTTAGAAAGAGGTAGGTTTTTTCAGTATTTTATTTGTAGCAGGTGATGTCGTCCTCCAAATGCCTGACCACAACTAGGCCTGCTGATGTCATCAAGCATAATATGTCCTAAACCGATAGTACTATTAGAAATGAGGTGTGTTATGTGCATCACATACTGTGATCTGTACTGTATACCTTTACATAGGTAAGTGTTTTAATCTTCATACAGCCAACTTGCACCATGTGTGTGCAAGTGCCATGTCTTGTAAGCAGTAATTGGAAGTGTTGCTACCCTCAATGTAGCCACGTTTATGTGTGTGACTGTTGGAGCATTTTACATCAGCTTAGGGAACCATAGGACTTTTGAACTTCCCAAGCATAATGGCCATACAGCCCTCACAATCCTAGACAACTTTATAACCTTATTTACATGATCAGCACATATTGCTCCACTCCAAGAGGGGCACAGACAGAATCCCTATGGTGAAATGATGGTCACCCAGCCAAGCATACAGATGGCATGTGATGAGTTGCACTGAGGTGCTCTGTTTGCTATTAGGCAGAATTTTGTTTCAAAGTTGTGTTAAAGTCTGCTAGACAGATCTCTCCCACCACCATGTATTTCTAATGTCACATGCTATGTTAATGTACTTAGAGTGATTAATCCATGTACCACGCCACCTACAGATATGCAGCATTTATAGTTAAACAGAGTCACACATTGCCCTGTATACAAGGCAGAGATCACCTCTGAGTAGGCTAGATGACGCAGGCTACAATGACACTGATTTCAGATGATCCCCATTCAAGAGATACTGAAGATGTGAAGTTTCCTTGCGAGTGTCCATAATGTTGTGTGCAATTCCCAGTAGTGCTTGGAAAAGTACATTACTAAATGGCCATTGCACTCAGATATTGACAAACTGAGGGAAGAGTACATGAAGGTTATGAGTATGTCAATTATGGATGACTATGCCCTCAGCTATGAAATATGATTCCCATCATACCACTGGGGAGACATAATGATCTCAGGCACATTAAGTGTAAACCTTTGTGGGTAGGCCTGTGTGCCCATTTCTATCACCACTGAGTATGTACATCACATGTTGCAACTGATGTGCTACTTACCAGGAGCATAGGTGTTATTGATCGAAATGGTACTACATATATATTTGCCTGGAGTTTATGGCCATTAATATGCCAACAGGCATTTGTTCATCAATACACTCTTGTAGGATATTGACATAATTCACAGAGTCTATGACCGCTCACAGTTTGCAGGTATCAGCCAACATTGTCAGCCACAGGCATTCAGTATTCACTTGTATTGTGTTTAAATAAATTTCAAGCAGTACAGGGCCCATGACTGACCCCTGTTGAACACAGGTGCTTATAGATAAGCTATTGGAGGCAGATTTCCCTATTTTGAGTATGTGTACCATCAATGAGCCACTTAGTGACCCTATAATGATATTACAGTGGATGCCTAAGTGGGTGCTTTTGCAATGATTCCTGAGTTGGGGATAGAGTCACATGTCTTGGCTACATCCAGGGTGTTGTATACCTTGATGTCCCTTCACCCAAGTCCTTGATGACTGCCTTGGACATGTCCACCATGTTTAACAGTCATGATCTCCCTGTCAGAACACCACATTGTGTACAGTCATCTGTTTATAGATCACGTATATGTTTACTGATCAGCTCCATGATGATTTGCCCCACTGACATACAGATATGGCTACTCAGACAAATTGGTCTATAGTTCCGTTGGTTGGTGGATGCACCACCTCTGTGCAAGGGGATAACAGTTGCAGTTATCCATTCAGCATTATGCAGACAATGATTACAGTATGATTGCAAGGAGTTCCCAATGGTGTTATTAATTCTTGTTGGATCCCATGTAAGATGCAGCCTAGGATGTTAGCATGTCCAACAGATATTGTGTATCCTCCATAGAGAGAATAGTTATGAACTGCTTTGTAGATATGGAAGGTATGGGATAGGTTGTAAAAATGTCATGTGGCACATGTGGTGGGGACAGTGGAGTGAAGCTGACATAGAATCTGTGGGACAACAGGTTATCTATGAGTACAGACCCATTATATGTGGTATAATTAACTACAAGTTCACCGACAATCTGGACCTGTACTCTGAGGTTACACATGTAACACTACACTGTGCACTGTAGTTGTGCTTTGTGGGGGAGGCTAATGTAATCATATACTGTTTCTACATGATGTCACAACAACACTTTGTACTTGTTTTAGCTGAGGAGGCTGTGCCTCCATTTTAGGGGGGGGCACCCTAATCCCAACTGTAACACAGCAATGTCCACCTCTTATTGTACAGCCTGCTAATGGCAGTTGTCCACCTGTCAAGTCTGATGTGCCATGAAGAGCCTGTGTTCCTCCTGTCAGGTACAGCTGAGTCCTATTAGTTGTAATGCTGTTTGCATAATACATGGGTGTAGAGCTCTGCATACTTGCCTGTCCCATCTGAGGGGGAAGGTGCAGTCGAGCTATGTAAACCATCCCACAGGAGGTAATAAATTGCTTTATTGAAATATATGTTGGTAATGTCCACAAGGAGGAGTTAGTTCTGGTAGTTTTAATGAGACTGATCTGTAGTCATATCCCATCAAGGAGGACCTCACATTGGGGGGCTGCAATGGTCACCCATATTGGTAAACACATAATGCATTACATGGGTTCCCCTTGTGGGGATGTCACGACACTGCTCCAGACATTGCAGTTAAGGATGTGGACTAACCTTTGGGCGAGTGAGCTGCAGCATGACTAAGCAACTCAGTTGGTGGTCACTTAATGCCACCCCAATCCATGGTGTAATAATATATTGTGACAGACACACGTACATCCAAATACACACAACGGGTGTCTGGATTCATGGAGCTGGTACTGTAGCCGGCAATTGCTTGATTATGTGCACTTCCAATTGTGAATGGCACCTGCAGTGTCTTCATGAAATCACAATGTTTCACAAAATCTGAATTTGTATTTATCCTTAATGAGTATGTATACACCATCTGCATTACCTTACACACTGTCACTTTGAGGTCTGAACATGTGGTAGGATGTGTAGTCTGGTATGACTATGGTGCTGTCCACAGGCTTGAACCAGATGTCCTTGACTGCACACAATTGCATATTCCAAGGTGGGAACACCTTCCACAGAGTGGGGTTCAGTTTTGCCATTCCCAGCATGTAGCAGCATAACCATGATGTTGTATAAAGATGGTGTTCTCATTGCAAACTTTTCCTTCCAGACAGAGCATATAACATGCATTGTAGGGGTATCAGCAGCCTTGGCCAGTACTCCAACTTTTAGTGGTGAAAGATGAAGACTATCACTGGTGAAGCATTGATGTCTATTCAGCAAGGCATCCCAGGCAGACATGTAGTACATCCCCTTATGATGACACCACATGCTAAGGCAATTATTGACTTCCATCAATATCCATGTGTATGAAGCCATCATCCTTGGTGAGGGTCAACTGCAGCTGAAAGGTATACACATACCCGAGAGAGACACAATCTGGCTAAGCTCATTCATATGTCTGTATACAGTCCAGTGATGTATATCCCTAGTCGTACTCACCTGCAGGAACTATGATGTCAACATTATGTTAACTGACATTCCTTGATTTGTGGCAATGTGTGATATGATGTATTGTGTCAACCAACAGACAGCTAACTGTGATTGTTCCCATATGTAGCCTGTTGACACAGGCATCAATATGTCTCATGATATAATCACCTATGACTAAAATGTGTGATTTTGTGTTTTGCCTCAGGTGTTTGACTGGTGAGAGGATGGTGCATGCAGTATTATGTGTACTGTGCTCTCCAGAGGTGTCTGCTGTTTGGAAATGTGTCTAGTAAGGAGATGTACACATGCAGGTGTGTGTGATATGGGTATAGGTGATGCAGGATGTGAGCTGTTCATGTTGTCAAAAGGCTCATTGCCATATGTAACAACTGCTGTTGGAGACACCATGGAAGCAAGGTTTGAAATGCAGTCACATCTGTCACATGTTGTGTTTGTGTGTCATAGGAGTAGAGGGATAGGGACACTTTCCACATCTCATCTGCAGGGCCTGCAAAGTTAGGGTCATACTGCCACACCCTTTGGGTTGACAGCCTGATATACAGTGTTTTTTTTACTCCTTGCAGTAAAGATATGGATGCCCTTGCATGCATATAGGACTTAGTCAACTTTGTTGACATTATGTTGGCCTTGCAAGTGTACGATGACTGTCAACCAACCAGACAGCACACTGCTTGTTGTGTGACATGATGTGAGAACACAGACATGTTGTGAGTACAGAACTGAACAGTACATGTGGCAGGTGGACACACACACATTGGCCAAAGGTGGCCAGTTTGTTGCAGTAGGCCTCACATCCATGTCATCCAGATATCCACCATTAATCTGTTGAAGGACAGGATGCATGAAGTGCTGTAAAAGTGTCACCTACAATGGCTCACCAGTAGTGTGCCGATTGTTACAGCAAGCCTTGACATCTATGTCACTGGACATTGCATATTATATTGTGATGCTGCAGCAGTGCTCCTAATCACCATCTTGTCAATTCCCTACTGACATACCACCAACCCTGAAACAGAAGGCATAATACATGCAAAAGCCAACTGAGTGGCCAGGTTGCTAATCAAGGCATCTACCTGGAGAAGGGTATGTGAAGCCTACAGTGCCTTCTATGATGTGGGGACAGCTATGTGAATGAACAAACAGGCTGTTTACTGCTTCTCATCATAAGCTTCATAGTAATGTTTTGTGTGTGATGACAGACAACATATTGGAGCATGGTATCCTATGTGAGAGTGGTTTTGGGGAGACCATCATTAGTAGTTGCCAGGCAGGAGTAATTCTGTGTACTCCCCTGCTTTCCACAGTCTTCACAGGGTAATTGTGTCCTTCAAGCACTCACCACTTGGGTAGTGTCCAACTGCAGAATACCTGTGTAAAACTTTCACCTTACCTTCACAGGGGAAACATATTACACTTCCCAGACATGTTTGTTTGTGCTCTGTACAAACATCTTGGATGACTCTCTTCTTGGGACATGATGGAAGTAACTGCAATATTTAGTTGCACAAGGGACGACTGGCATGCAGTGCCAAGTAGTGTCCTCAGATCTCTGAGTCATGTGATATGAAATGCCATGAAAGGAGTTAGCATAGATATAAGCAGTAACAATGTTGTACACCTAGTGACACTTGACCAAACACCATTTGTCTTGCTCAAGGCCAGGCCATGACTATCTGCTCTAACTGGTGGACCTCATTGAGTGTTAAACTATGCAATAGATGAGGGGAATATGACTCACTCCACCTACCATGGTCTGACAAGGTATTTGACAATATTAGGCCAACAGGCCTTGCTGAAAACTGTCTAGGTTATTTACAGAGTGGTATGCCAGCTAGTGGATAGGTAAGTTTCTGATAGTCATAATGTGATAAGATAGCACTGGGAGACCTATGCTACAATGATGTCAATCACCAGTGGATTTCCCCAGACATCATTAATAGAGTACCCCTTCTAGCCATTCCCTTCTCTGCAATCATGGCCACTGTCATTGACCTCTGACTGACTTCATTAGCAGGTGATTGCATATTATGAGCTGTTACTGAATCCCACACAGAATCAACTGTTATCCAGGATGGCCTTAGGCACACATTCAGTTGTTGCCAGAGCCACTAACAAATAGTAAATGCCAACGACTGCACAATATTATATTTTGGGAAGTCATCCACCCCTGGAAAATATGATAATGTCTGCACACTGCACACAATCGAGCCATTACTCATGGAGTTATGGACACAGAGTATTATAACCTTTGACTTTCACTGGTTGGTAAGAGAGAGGGATCCATTCAATTTTGTACAACAAATATATAAAGGTATAGCATGTAAATCCCAGATTGTTATTGCTATACTGCATTAGACCCTCATCACACCTATCACCGAGTGCAATGCCACCTTTGCTATGTCACTACACAGGCATAACTTATAACTGTAGTAGGCACATAGGTTCTATGGTAAACCAATACACATTGCAGATAACATGTCCTATGCAGTCCATATCAAGGCTGTACATGTGTAGTCTGTGCCCTATATACTTTGGAAGAGATGTGTATGGCTGCTATACAGGGAGGTGTTAGATCCCACTGTGTACCTCCCATGTATCCAAGACAGGACTAACACAAGTCTTACCTGTTCTACACACCTACACCATCACTGTGGTATAAATAGTACATGGTGGAGAGACAGGTATGTAACACAGACATTACACCCCATATTTAACAGCCCCCCCATGCATGTGAAGCACACATCTGGTGTAACACACACCATGTAGAAGTTACACAATGTGATGCAGAAAAAGACAATCATAAATGGTGTAGGATAAATGTCTGTAACAGACACAGGAAATGTGTAGATGGGTCATCTTCATAACCACAGCTTGTAGATGTGTTAGCTCTTGAAACCATGGTGACACTTATTAAGTGTATCTGACCTTTTCATAGATTAGGGATGCATGAGTAGGCTGAATGACGCCATTGTCCTTGTTAGCCTATTATACACATATCAACCTGTGGAGCCATGCATTTATAATGCTGTACCTCGCTGAAGATGTATTTCTTCTGTGCTGACATTCAATCCTGTGCTGTGAGATGTCTATGGGTTTATTGCCACTGTGTATCCATAGGTGCCCCCTACAGACTCCTGAAACTGAAACATAAACAGGCCTGTGACACACCTTTCATTGTGTAAGTATACAGCCATTACAACATCATAAAACATAAGGTACACAAAATAATGTGGCTTACTCATTACAAAAGTCAGCATACAGTATCTGTCAGTAACCCGTACAAGTAGCATGGCAAAGCAACAATGCATTGCACAATTACATATTAATTTATATAGTCACCCTGTGCATCTGACACATGGCTTCATTTCCCTGCATCAATGACAAAGATGACAGGGTTGTGGCACATGTATCATCACTTGCACAGGGTGTTGTACAGGAGTGCAAGAGGCCTAAGCTGACCCACTAAGTTGAAAGCATGTGTGTGAGTCAGGAAGGGAAGCAGGCAAGATGGACCATGGAAATGTGCCATGTGTATATCTGTAGGTGACCTGAATTGGACAGTGCTGTGTGAGTGTGTGCATGAACATAGTCCAGCTCAGTGCTAGCCCTACATGTGAATATGTTAGACAGCATTGTACCATGTATGGTAGAGCTGACAGTTGACCATCTCCACCTCCAAACATGGGAACTGGCTCTGCCAGGAGTTGCACTGGCACCTCCATGCCCAAGGTCAGAAGCGGTGCTAGTACCTGATGGTGACTGCTGTCTGCTTGGACCATGTCCTCCATGGGAATGCCCAGGACCATGACCCCATGGCCTGCAACTTCTTGGTGTGTACAGCACACTCCCCTCTGGAACACTGGATGTACTGCCACTACGAAAGCGTGATTGTGCATGGCCACGAGGACTCTCAGCAGATGGGGTTGCTGACCTACATCTACAAGTCCAATGCTCAACTCCAACCAGACATTTCAGCACAGACAATGTGCATTCCAGGACAGATGTTCTGTGATCTGTCTCAGACCACCTCCTTTCCACTGCATTAGTGAACCAATCCAGGGTGTCACTAATGTGGTGGAGGCAGTCACAGATGTCTGACTGTGCTGCAACCATAACCCTAAGCATACATCTGGAGTTCCTTTCAGAATGTGCCTGTGCCTCCATGATGGCCCAAAACATATGCCACATGACCCGTAATGTGACACTTCCAACAGGTAGTAGAAGGACAGCAGGCCTCCTACAAGCACCCCTATCAATCCGCCTGTGTGGAACCTCACCAGCTCTTTTGCTATGCCCAGAGTCTACACTCACCAGAACCATAGTTGACACACTTTCCTGTTCAATGTCCCCATTCTCTGACTGTCCAATATCTGTGGCCTCCAGGGACTGGTTATGTGTAGGCATACTGACTGTGTGCAGTAATGATGAGGGAAGAAGAGGGATGTTAAGCTCTGCAACAAATTCAGCCCCTGAAACCCCCACTTGTGCCTCACTCTGGCTACCATCATCATCAGAGTCTGAAGAGACACTGACATCAGGTTGTGTAGGGGACAGTGTCCACCCCCCGGTCACTTGCGATAAGAAAGAGAAAATAAGTACATTAATACCTGCACTACTATGGTCTGCAGTACTATGTTGCAATACATGTAAATCTCTATTAACTGTTGTTACTAATACAGACATGTTTAAAACCCAACCTCATACAGTAGGACATGGTGACATTATGTTTCCCACAAACAGCTGTAGTTACTTGTAAATAAAAGCTCTTTACACAGCAATCTCATCAGCAACAAAGAGGTGCACTGTCAACATTTGTGAAGACTCTGTACAGTTGACACATACAGTATGACAACCTGCAATATCCTGACAATACTGTCACATCTATCAGTGTGGTCATACCTACAAGGCATAGGTATGACTCTAACATGTGTACAGTCAGAAAATATCTGTGCAGTTGGCAATCATGCCCACAGTACAGCAATCCAGGCAGCAGGCCTGAGATAACACTTTAGGGAATACATTGCTGTAAATCTACATCTGTAACAAAACAGTGCTGTGCTTACCAGGAGCAGGACCACAGCCTTGTTGGATACCTGACAGACTTGTTAAAAGTTGAGAGGGAGGTAATGTAACTATGAATGCATGTTGCACTGTAACAAGGTAATACATCCATATATCTCATATTTACAGTAGCTACTGTGTTAATTATGTTGGCCAAAATCCGAACATGAGATTAAAACTTCAGTTAAACCCATCCTTCCAAAGAACAATAACCTGACACCCACATAGCAATATGTTCACCCTGACACACTGAATACTACAGTATTTCAATGCTGATGAAACTAAGCTTATCTGCATGCTCCTCTGGCATGGAAATTGTGGTGCCCACATCCATGATGTACAGTGTGATGTACTGTGAGCTGTTGTGTGGTTTGCCAGGAATTCCTCAGTGGCTGAGAGTGGTTGTTCTGATGCACGCCCTTCACTGGTGACAACACTACCTTGGCACATCTGCTGCTCTTCTGTGTGCAGCATTAATCATGTCTGTTGCACGGTGTCAAACCTGTTCATATGACCTGCTCTGATGACTTATGGCATTCATGTCATGGACAAGGTCATTCCACAATGCTGCCCACTGTTCCCTGTTTTGCCTCCTCCTGGACAGCAGGAGTTCATGGTGTTGACAGAGCCTTCCAGTATTATATCATTATCTGCATCCATGAAAGGGGCATGGCATCTGGGATATGTTTTATGAAAGACAACAAAATGGGAACACATATCAGGATCACATACATGGAAGTACACAATGTAGAGATACAACAAGAACATAAATAGTTGTCTGAATCCACTGCTTGATGACACATATCATATTCCACAGTATGCAAACATACTAAGCATGTGGATACAACTAGGATACTAGTGATGGTCAACTATTCCCATGTGTGCCATGACAGATACCGCTGCATGATCCTACATCCAACACTGGAGTCCATTGTAATGTATCCCCTAGGGGAAATCCCCTGATAATATGTCAAAACAACAATGTCAAACAAATAGCAGTATGCTATTACAACCACTACAAAGGGATAGTCCCACCAGACCAGTGTGCCACATTGACAAAAACATTCCCCCCTTGATTTGTTGTATGTCCTCTATAGGTGTAATAAATCTGGAGATCAATGACATGTCATTATCACAGTCCTAAGAAAAGTTTTATGTTGTAATCCCCATTCCCCCTAAGTATATTCAGACATATGCATCATGTTGTAAACAAAAAGGTTACATCAAAACAAAACAGAGGAAAGAGTGCCCAAAATAACTAGTAAACAAAACCAACACAGTCCTGGCACTCTAAAAGGTGGAAATAAAATTTCTTTGCCACAGCGAAATGCGGAACCAACAGCTTTATTGCATTAATGCAATAAAGCTGTTGGTTCCACATTTCGCTGTGGCAAAGAAATTTTATTTCCACTTCTTAGAGTGCCAAAAAGGTTACACACCTGATGGAGTACAATACACCTCTGTTGATATATGCAGATGTTTCTGGCAACATATTTACTGTGTAGAAAGTCTCATACAGACTGGTTCCCCATAGTCAGCTTTTTGCCTTTTTAACATGCTTCTCATTACCAGGTGATCACCTCTTAACCAATCTATGGTTCTGAAATGCTAATTGCAATCAGTACAGCTAATTTGAGTATAATCGGCCATGCAAACAATGAGCAAAATATAAGGCCTTCATGTAGATTAGAAGCCCTTTCTAATATGTTGTGCTGGACATTATTGGGGTCAAGAGACTATGTCATCACAAGAGGGAAGGTCTGTAGCAGCTACTTTTACATACAGATGTGTGTGCTACAGGCTGCAGCTGAGGCAATAGGCATAGACAGAGAGTGGGAACACTTTGGAAGGCAACAAGCTGTAAGAGTAACTATGGGAGCTGTGTCAGCCTTGTTGTAGAGGCAGAGCCAGAGCAAGGGTAACACTTCCACTCAAATTAAGGTATGTGTTTAAGGAAAGTATGTTAAGCAATGGTATCACTAACAGAGTACTAGGCAACATGTTTGCTTTGTCCTTGAGCAACATAGGTGGTAAATATAACGTTAAGTCAATCATTTGTGCAACTGTCAGGCCATGTGTTACAGTCTGGTACTCATTTGGAACATGTATGCTGGCAGTCCTTATTACTAGCAGGGGCTTCATATGTGCATGTTAGTTGTGCAGCTGTGATAATCTGTAATGTGATTATGAAAGTATTGTGTGCTGCACTCTGATACTAGGGGACCTCATTTGCATTACCTTAGTTAAAATCCTCTGTGAACAGATATTAATGCATGACCTGACACGTTATGCACTTATAGTGTTGCTATAGGGATATGTGAAGTGTGTTCCTGTCTGCAGGCCTGTTAGTTCCATCAGCGAAATGCAGGCATTTGATTTGGAATACATTGTTTGGATAAAGAGTGTATGATTCAGTCATTAATTGGTGGCTTCACAATAATGTAATGTAAATGCTACATACCACTGGATTTGAACCCAAGACTGTGTGGCAAAAGTTACTAATTGCACAACATTTAACAGACTGGGCTACTGAGTCACTGTTACAGCAGGTGTATTTGTCAAGATATAAGTGCACACATACATGCTGTAACATTTTTTTGCATCCATCATTATGTGAATGGCTTTATACTGATGTATTTCTCCACCAAAGTACCAGTTGAACATGTATGTCGCCATTAATGTTATAGCAGGTGTATTTCTCAATGTTGCTTATAAACATGCACATTTACCTGCTATTAGAGACCTCACTTACATCCATTATTCTGTGTCTGGCTTTCTACTGGTGTACTCTTGCACCAGACTCCAAGTTACACTCTTATTTTTCCATTACTCTTTCAGAAAGCTTGCTCAATGCAGAGTGATGTGCAGCTCTGCTTAAACTTGCTTAATGAATATAAATTGCAGTTATTATATTTTGATAAACCACCTGTTTTAATTAGCTGTGTGATGTGGCATGTTAATGCAATGGTGTGCAGGTGTGATGATCTTGGGTTCAAAATAGGGGACAGGTGTTTATGTTGTATGTGTTTATTATCATTTGAAGCAAATATTTCAATATAGCTCCATTCAGCTGCTGCATGATGTGGCTCTTTGAGCAGCATTGTACAAAAAAATCTTTAAAGAAAAGAAAAACAGGAAGATAGGAGAGTGGTGAAATGGAGTGCAAGCAGGGAAAAACATAGGTAAACGCAGGTAGGTATGTGCAGGAAGAGTGTAGGAAAGAACCATGGCTATCCATTTCTTGTACAGCAACAGCTGTGCACTTTGACAGAATTTGTAGACGACTTTGGACTGCCACCCCAGAGAGAGGGGTGAGGACAACATAACTGCATTGTCAAGCCAATTGGACCAAATTACGTGTGTCCAGTGGACACGTGTGCAAAATGGAGAGCTATGTATTGGATGATATTTTTTTGGGACAGGTGCCCATTTTTTTAAGGTGAGAATGAAATGTTGAGGAAGGGATGTAGGTACATGTTGGGGAGGTAAGTTGGGTAGGTCAGGAAGCTTTTGCAGACAGACAAAACAGCAGATGTGGTGGTGTGTGTTACAAGAGGGGGTGAACACCTTGGATGGGGAGGATGTTGTGGAATTGCAGTTCCACGTGCCTCCACAAGGTAGCAGCATGAAGTAAGTCCCCACCCATGGGATTGTTGGCACTGCTCCATCACTGACCCAGGGGTGGCAGTGGTGGAGGCTGGGCTCTGGGGCAAGCCTGACCCACCAGGGTGGCCAGCACGCTCCACATCCAGTGCAGGTGTCATCCAAACCCATGGCACATGATTCTGCACACCAAAACAGGCAGTTGGTCATGGGTGACAACTCCCCCCTCCACCACCACTCCCAGAGGGGGGGCCCATCCCATGGGGCAGAACTACCTAACACTGCAGGTAGAGCAGGGGGCAGAAGAGGGGGCACCACCAGACTTGGTCCCAGATGTGCTGAGGCCCGGTGCCATGGCTGGAAGAAGCAAGGTACATGGATCACCAGGAACTGGCCTCCTTGATGCAGTGTAGTAAATTAGTTATAACAATAAGTTAATGTTAGTAATAACCAAACCAATGTTAGTATTAACATAATGGAACATAATATTGATTAATCCAAATACAGACTAAGAAATATTATGTGGAACACAACATTAAATAACATAACAGTAAGTATGTTAACAGCAAGCTAGTATGAAATAACCCATAAGGCCAAGAAAACAGTTAGTTTAACAAAATATATTAATATTAAATCATAAAAATAAATAACAATAATAAATTAAAGTTTAATAAAATATAGTTAGTGTAACAAAATACATTAATATTAAATCATAACAATAAATAACAATAATAAATTAAAGAAGATAAAGGGTGGGGTGAGAGAGAAAAACCCACCATTAATGATGTCACAGATGATTTTCCTAAAAAGACTGCTAATACATAGTTCTACAGGTGTGCAGTGTCAGTTGTGAGTACAGTGACTACAATTGGTCTATAGATGATGTAGCATATACATACCTCTCAAGCTGTTATCATGGTACAGTGTGGGCCAAGCACTACGAAATGCAAGTACACAACTACATGGAACTGTTTCACATAATGTGCCCATACATTGCATTCCAGGTAATCATTTATCTGTTAATCATGGACCAGACAGATTGGGCAGTTGTAATTACATTATGAAAAATCATGACAGTAGAGCGGTATGTTTGTGTAAATTAAGTAGACTAGACAGTCTTCAAATATTAGTTGGCAGGGATGGGAGTAGAACCCAAAAGCTGTGACTGCATGGAACATCTGAAAATAATGTTACAATTGACTGCAGCAACTTAGAACATACATAGAATGAATACAGCCCTACTGTAGGTACTAAGACACATTTTGTTATAAAACCACAATCCTGCTTTACACTTTATTGGTATTGCTGCTAAGTATTTGTGAAGTATATACACAATATCTGCCCATAAAGTGGGCTACTTCACCCATATACTTTCTGTTCCAGGAATGGGAGGAAAAGAGAACATTATGTGACTGAAAGTGGGCTGGAGATAGCCTTGAACCATACTGGTAGTTGTGAAATACATTTTTCAAGCAATTACTTTTCCATTTTACAGTTATTACAGTTTTACAGTTGACTGCAGTGACATTACAATAGGCATACAATGCATACATTTCTACTGAAATTATGTTATGACACCACAATCCTGCTTTACACCTTATTGCTTACTGTTACTGGTATTGTGTATTGGTTATTGCTCTACAGTTTTTATGGTTCATTTATTGCACTACAGGTTTATATCAGATGATCGAAAGCTGGGAATATTGAAGCTCCAAAGCTCGAACTGTAAACCTCAAAACCAGAAAACATCGAAGTATAAAGCGGAGATCACCACAGAGTGCGGGGAAGGGAAGATTTCCCTTTACTGTACTGTAGTGCAATCTTGGAGTTGGTATAATTAAGTAGCTGGGGTGTGGGGGATGAAGGGGGGCTTGCCCCCCTGCATAGAGCATTTTTTGTGTTGTTTTGGGTGTGTACTGTTTTTTTTTTCATGTTTGATGTTTTCCGGTTTAGAGGTTTTCACTTCGAAGTTTGGAGCTTTGATATTCTCAGCTTTCGATCATGTGATATAAACCCTTGCACTACAGTTTGTGTTATTTATTCTTTATTGCATGACAGTTTTTTGTTTATTGCTTATTGCACTACAGTTATCATAATATATTCGTACTTACCATACTGACGGTGCATCCTAGCCAGGTGCCTGGCATGGTACTGCATGTTGTGAACCCTCTCTGGAAGGGAAGCACACCATTATGTATAACAATTTTGCACAGATTCAGCTTGCATTTTAGTAAAGTAGTGGCAGCAATACTTACATATGTCTGGAGTATGCCCATCCCTGGCCTCTTAGACCCAGGTGTCCAAAGTTCCCCTCCTTCTGTGCTTCAGGTCATCATAGTGGTGACGACACTGCTCACCAGTGCGGGGGATACGAGTAGCACTGGTAAATTCCCTGGCTAACTGATCTCAGGCCTCAGCCTTAAATTCTGAACCCTTGTAGCTGTCCTACAACAGCCTAAGTTCATAACTGCATAGAAGGAGCACAACAAAAGACCTGGAATCCAGCACACCCCATCTCTGTGCCCAAAAGCTCACACCCTCTCCAACACCATCTAGCATACCAACAGTTAGGCTTCAACAAATGGTGCATAATTCCTGCCTATTGGCCTTAATATAGGCTGTTTTCTTGCCCTTACACATCATACTTCCACATTCAAAAAAGCATTGAGTTTGTTTAGTATTGTGCAAGCCTGCTTAGCAGAGGTAAGCATCGTGGAAACTTGCACAACAGTGATAATGTGCAAACAGTAGTAACCGTTAATCATATTTAAGTAGTGCTTAGCACCATGCAGCTCTTGTCAATGTGGCCATTTTGTTTTTAAATTAAACAAAAAATTAAATTACATTAAAAAGATGGTATGAGTGCTAGGGACTCAAATCCAGGACCTACTAAGCTTTAGGCTGTGACTCTACCAATTTACCTACTTGGATCATATACAAACTAGTATACCTTCACATGTACTACTAAGCTACTTGTTAGCATTTATAAGCACTGCACCGCACCACACAAACAGGCTTAAATAAAACTAGACATACATAATTAATTACATTCATTTTCTATTTTTAGATGTCTAGCAGATGTCAGCTGTATATATCTAAGCACAGCTTGGCACTGCTGCACTCCACGCCACACCACTGAAACAAAAATAAAAAAATAAAAGAAATAAAATTAGAAAATTAAAACCCAAAATATTAATGCACAGTACATTTCAACAGTAGCAGGATACATTACAGGAAGTCTCACTCTGTACATAATATCTGACCAGGAATTCCCTAGACAATCCAAAACCACAGGATAGTCTCTACACATCTGCCAACATGGATTCAATACCCCTGTTACTATGCTCTCCCTTGGCAGTGCACCAGGATTAATATGCATCCCGGTCTGCCGAGGGGGACCGTGTCTGTATATATGGATACATTCCATGTAGGCTCTACATGGAGCCTACACATATTTTTTTAAATCCTGGGGTATGTTTAATTTTCACTGTTGTAACTATGATATGTAAATCTTGTTTATGTTCTATGATTATTTTTTCCACTGCTGTATCAATTCATCTATAAATATTTTCTAACACTGTATTTATGTCCATTTCTAAAACTCCATGTTATAGTGATAGAGAATATAGTATATCCTAAATAGCAGACTTTTACTAAAAGATGTGTAACCTAATCTTTTATTTTGGAGCTTTAATCCCTTGAACTCACCTGAAAATGGCATTTACCCAGATTGACTATCCTGGTAAGTAATAGACAAATTATCTATCTATTTATCTATCTATCTATCTATCTATCTATCTATCTATCTATCTATCTATCTATCTATCAAATAATAAATAAATTGATTATAGTTGAATCTAAGCTGGATACTGAAGCACATGCAATCAATTCTTGGATTTTCTGAGATGGAATTGAAAGTGATTAAATAAGCATCATACTTCTATCATACGCACATACCAAACAAAAGGTTATGACAAGTTTAGCTAGACTATGAATACAAGAGTAAGAAATGCAGGTGTTTGCTTTGCACAGTGTCACAGCTAGCACATTTATACTGCTGCACTCAATATTGGTTCACAGAAAGGACAAAGCTTAGAAGTGAATGATATGATGGCAGGGAGGAGGCCAGACATGCTATGTATCTGGGAGGTAAGATGAGAGGGCAGTACAGGAATTCCTCTTGGCTTGGGGTCCATAGAGTACTACTCAGGGGGAGGACAGACTAGAAATGGTATGGGAATTTTGGTGAGGGTGTCTTCTGAAGACAGTGAAGGATGTCAGAATTTGAGATATGCTCAAATTTGAGAGATGTCTCCAGTCTAAAGATAGGGCAGCTTTCAAAATCTTAGCCTTTGCCCCACAGCAAGGTTCTAATAATGAAGAAAAGAATGCATTCAAACAGCAATTGCAGGACGTACTATATAAATCAGGTCAGCACAAATTGGTGTTGATAATTGGAAATCTAAATGTCCATATTGTGACAGACAGAACAGGATATAAGGACTACTTGGGTCCACTCTGGTGAAGTAACAGGAATAAAGAAGCATAAGACATTCTAGACTTCTGCCTGGAAAATGACTTGATGTTGGCCAGCACATGGTTCAGCAAAAAAAGCAGTCACATGATCACACAGTAGAGTGATCAACATGCAACTTGGGTACACTTACTTCTGGTAAAGAAAGGGCAATAGGGTAGAATCAGACATTACAAAGTCACCCCCAGTGAAACAGTCAGTCCTTAATATAAACCACTGGTGGCCACAATCAGCTACAACCAGTCATGAAAAAGGCTCTAAGGTCTAACGTCAACCAGCGCTATGCTGTAGACCTACGAGTTGAATGAAGCAAAAGTACAGGAGTTCAGGGAAATGCACAGATACCCTACATCCCAATAAGAAGAGGAAGTAGATGAAGCAGAAGATGAAGAATAGCTATGTGAAGACCATAGAGCAGAAGTTTGGCTGAGCCACGTATGGAAATAAGGTGCATAAGAAAAGTTATTGGTGAAACGTAGAAATCTGGGAAGATATCAAAAGAAAGTAAGAGAAGAGGAAAAGTGTGAGACAGAAAAGGCTGAGAAGCCTAAGAAGGGATATTAATGGGCTAACAAAGAGGCCAAGACAGCAGTCACAATAGGAAAGAACAATGCATTAGTGGTACTCTACCACCTTCTAGAATGTGACTCAGCAGATGGTACAAAGAAACTCTATAAGGCTGTATGGCAAGGACAGAAAGGTAAATAAGATAGTTATCGGAATCCCATCATAAGGGATGCAAGCAACAACTTTCTCATCAGTCCACAGAACATCAATGCAAGTAATACTTCCAGCAGTGTCTGAGTGAAGAAAGCCCCACAGAAGCTGAACTGCATCACACACAGTCTACGATGAAAGATTAAGAAGAAACTACTTTAGATGAAGAACACCACTAAAAAAATATGTCATGGAAGGCAGCAGGTTGAGATGACGTCGTGGCAGATATCACTGAGATGTCGAGGAAGTTAAGGGAAAAATGACTCTAGGGTTTTCATAGCAATATGGAAAGAAAGATGTATTCTAGATAAATGGAGAATAAGCATTTTAGTGTCAGTAAAAAAGAACAATGGAGACATTCACAACTGTGAGCAGGACAGAGCTATCATATGCCTGTTATACTGCATGAAAGTGCTGAAGATGGTCCTTGATAAATGAACACACAGAGAAGTAGACATAAGATGGAAGATAGGCAGTATAAATTCAGATAAGAATGCAGATCAACTAACCTGGAGTTTGCAGCAGGATATGAATTGAGAAGAGGCTAGAGGTGAGTAAAAAGTCAAACTGGGCATTTATAGACATGAAGAAACAATATTACAAGATCCCAAAATGCAGATCTGGGTAGTCCTGTGACAGTTCAACGTCCCAGAAACATTGGAAGAATTAGTTCAGGTTATGTAAAAAGACCAAATGAGATGATAACAAACAGTGTTTAGACTCACATAGGGGTTCCTAGGGGGAGTAGTATGGATCATGGCCTAGTATGAGACCACATCTGTTCATAATGGTGAAGGACTACCTTAGCTAGTATGTAGTAGTGGATAGGTCAACAAAACTACAGTATGCAGATGATGAGGCATTACAAGCAGACTCTGAATAAGAACTTCAGTAAATGCTATGGAAACTGAACACAAAACTGAAGGGATATATGATGAAACTGAGTACAGACAAGTCAGTTGTCATGGCAGCAAATAGGGGAATGAGAAGAAGCCAAATGTTGAGTTAGAAGGGAAGATAGTGGAATGAGTTAACAGTTTCAAGTATATAGGATGGGTGGTTGAGGAGAAGGGATGTCTGAATGACTAGGTCAATCATAGGATCAGAGGGACTGCATCCAACTGGCACCGAGTGTCTGGGCTAGTGTGTGACAGATGAAGCAAACAAGCTGAAAAGCAAGATTTAAAAAAAGAGTGGTGTTACCAGTACTACCAGATGGTATAGAAACATGGACAGTGAATACAGAACAGTTAGAAATCTAGAGATGATGGGGATGAAGTTCTTTAGACAGGTGGTAGAAAGCATTCTGTGGACAGATGAAGAAATGAGGACAACATAGCAGAAGCCAAAGTAGCTCTAATTGCAGAGAAGGTCGGAGACAATAGATTGCAAAGGTTTGGGCACATGTGCAGGAAAGTAAAAGACAAACTTTTGAAGAATATTTGGAGACACAGGAAGAAGGCAAGTGGAAGCAAAGGCAGCCAGCAAAGAGAATGAGGCAGTGCATGAGTGATGACCTGTGACAGTCAGGCATGACTATCAAAGAAGGTAGGAGAGCAGCACTGAATCGAGAAAGATGGCAACAGTTGATGAAACACTCTAACTCCATGTATAAAATGGGAAAAACAGGCTGATGAAAATGACTGCCAACTCAATTAAAACAGCCAAATATTATGAATAAAATGGAATCCATGTAATGCATATGTATAGTAAGGTCATCGATTTTTACAAGATGAAAAGGAAGCAGAGTAAAGGCATTAGAATGCTAAGTCTGATAGTCCTGAAGGAAAACTGTCAGAACATGTGTATGTTTACAGAGAAAAATTGCAGACATGCTCACTACAATTTCTGAGTAGTATTTTTGGCCATTGCACAAATTAAGCACTACTGTTGAATCTATGTATCAGATTTAGAGTCAGTGTACAAAGGCACAAATTATTAATAATAAAGATGCTGGTATAACAGCCTGATACAATAAAAGGTGCCTTTTATTAGTACTTCATTGCATGTGGTGGTGCTGCGGTAGCGTTGTCGCCTCAAAGCAAGACGTTGTCCTGTTCGATTCTCAGCTAGAGTGTCTTCTGTGTGGAGGCATACGTGAATGGGGCATGCCTTCGTTGAAGGTTGTGCATCAGGGCTGGTAACCCGGTACATAAAAATCCACTACCAATCATTAGCAGACCAGAGTTCCGCTGTGGCGACC
Organism: Protopterus annectens; assembly: GCF_019279795.1. Classification (NCBI taxonomy): domain Eukaryota; kingdom Metazoa; phylum Chordata; order Ceratodontiformes; family Protopteridae; genus Protopterus; species Protopterus annectens. The sequence goes on from NC_056748.1 coordinate 104,113,803, forward strand.
CCTAACCGGGAAAAGCCAAAAGACACAAACAAACAAATTGCATGTTCATAAACATTGATCAAAGAATTCTGGCTGTGTGCAACAAAGTGTAGATGATAGTTTGCAGAAACATGATCTGTTTAAAGGTTTGTAGTGCCTGCAAGTGAATGTCATGTCAAGGTTTACCCTGAAGCAGTACCAGTTTTTGAACAAGAAATGAAGCACTAGAAAGCTGTTGACCTCACAGTCTTAGGAGTGAACCAAGTAAATGTGTGAATAGCATGGTGACAGCGGTAAAAGAAGACACATTATGGACAGATACATCCTCAAGACCTAAAGAAGTGGCTTAGAAGGGCAAAATTATCTAATTCATACAACTGATATGGCAACAACAATCACACCAAATGCTAAGTGCTTCAGTGTTTTTGTTTTTAAGCAAGGGTTCTAGAAGATTAAGCTGAAAGGATCTTGCCCCCATTAATCTGCCTTTAAAACAACTCTTGGTATGCATACATTATTCAGACTACCATCTTGGGAAAAGCATGGCTCCAATAGAGTTCCAGTGAGCTGGAACAAATGTAGTTAAGGACTAGATGCTACAGTCTGCACATTTGATGAAGTTATAATCTGGCATGCCACAAAATAGGAACATGATTTACACTTTGTAAGGCTGCTGTACAGATTGATGTTAAAGTGCTTGAAGCTTAACAGTAGCAAATTCAAGTATGCGTAACTCCATTGCAATACATGAGTCATATTTAGACAAGAACAGGATTTACATCTGAAACTGATAAAGTAAAAACAATTGTAAACATCCAAAAGTCTTATGGAAAACATCTCTTATGTGGTCCCCAGAGCTAGTACTGTAGCCATCCATCCTCATCCTCAACTTGTCAGATGTCAAATTACTACTTAGGAAGCTAATGGAGCATGATGTAGCATGGTTTTATTCCATGAATCAGGAAAATATTTTCAAAATGCTTATGATTCTGGTTGCTACTGTTCTTACACTCAAGATCTGTAATATGACATAACCTTCTACTGGATAGGTGGATGCCAGTCAGCAAGGCCTTGTTGCAGTGCTGTAACAAGTGAGCACATCAACAGCCTACTGGACTAAAAATATAAGTGATGCCTAAATACATTGAACTCAGGTAGACATAGAGATGTTTGTCATTTTTAAGCATTGAAAGTACCATGACAATATCTGTAGTGTGAGAATTACAGTGGAGTCAGACCATAAACCATTTCAAAGCATCTTTTAAAAGTATTACTCAAAACACCAGTGTGTGTTCTAAAAATTTTACTCCTTTACAAAAATAATATTTGTAAATTCAACATAAATCTTCTATGTTAGTGTATATATGTGATACCACAAGTACAGCATATCTACACAGACACAATGATGATATGCTTGAGAAAGATCTGGAAGTTTTATGATAGTTTTTAAATTGACAATGTATGTGGAAATGTTGTAGACATTAAAGGCTTGATCAGAAATGATTCTGAACTTCATTTACATCATGATCTTATTCTGACAGCATGGTCAGATAAACTAAAGTTGGGTCTAGCACAAGTGCTCCTGAACATTTAGTTAATGACACACTTCCCCGACGCCACTTGCTTGTTTGACAAGTGCTCTAACTCCTACTACATTAATTCCTATGCACAACCTCTAAACTGACTATTCCTCCAAGAACCCTGACCCTAAATCTGAAGTAAACTTCCATTCTTCCCTAACCCTAAATCTTAGCCAATTTCCATTCATTGTCTAACCCTAACTGTGAGCCAACTCCTGATTGGTCCCTAAACCTAATATCACCCTCTCCTCCTTAAATCTAAACCCCCCATCCATATTTTCCTTCTGCACTTACCAGTTCCACAATGAGGCCATCATGGTGTCTGCATCTTTCTACAGAACTAACATTCAAGTTCAAACAGCTGCTTGGACAGGTGGGTGGCTGGGGAAACAGACACTTGAGCCCACAGTTTTGATTTCTGGATTTTGAGCAGCTGGGACTCAAGTGGCTGTTAGGGTCCCAGTAAAGTTACAGCAGCCTATCATTAAGTGGAACTCAAACCAAAAGCTGTAGATGGAATGAAGGTGCAAACACAATTCTTTAGTACTTTCATTCAAATTTATTCTTCATGAACTTCTTCAGAAAAAAGTTAACCTCTCAAAACACACCTCTTATAAAGTCACATCACACTTCACATGACTTTCATGATACATTAAATTAAAGGTATAAAAATCATACCATAAAAATAAAAAACTGAATTGTTTTCCAAATAGCTTTGAATGTCAAAACATCATAAAAAATGTCTTGCTATAAAAACATCATTATCATATTATGATTTGAATGTTATTTTAGTGCTAAAATACACTTAATATTAATACATTCATTCAGACCAGGGGCTCTGTCTGCTACCAAACTGATCTGCCACAATGACTCCTTGCATTCTAAAATCAAATTGGTGTTCCCTATATAATCCACTTGTTGAACATAATCTATGACTGAAAAGGTGAACATTTTAAAGTTCACACAATGAATTGCATGTCTAGCTAAAGTACTGGTAAAGTCATTTTTCTTAATAACAACTGTGTGCTCATATATTCTACACTTTAAACATCTAATGGTTTTTCCTATGTAGTAACTAGGACAAGAGTCACATACTGCCACATAAACTATGTTTGTACTCTCACAGGTAAACCATCTCTGGACCCAAATATTCATTTTAAGATGTGTAATAAATGTAGCAGATGTATTGCTTATATACCTACATTGTTTACACTTCCTGCAGGAGAAAGTACCTCGAACACTATTCACATCAGTTGATGCTAAAGTGTGCCACCCCCCACCATTTTCCAAAGTATTTTTGATGTTCTTAATTTTCTTATAGGTGAATTTGGGTTCTACACCGACTACCTGTATGAGTTCCCTATTCCCGATCAAAACCTTCCAATTGTCCTTAATTATGTTTTTAATAACACCCATCAAATTGACAATGGGGATGGGGAAAGAAATGGTGAACACTGCATTGTCCTTTTTTCTGTTGTTACTTACATCACCAACCCCCTGATGATGGGTTTGGCAGCGTTTCGTCTCAGAATGAACACTTCTTTATGTATATTGGATAACCAAGCCTGGTCATACCCTCTTTGTTCAAAAAAAGTGTCAGCATGATGACCTCTTGGAAAAAAAGTGTATTCATCAGATGCAAGTCTACTGAGGCAAATAAATTGCCTCTTAATCACCCCTTTCTTCATATGCCTAGGGTCTAATCTATCTCTGTGCAAATATGGGTTGACAAAAACATCTTTCTTATAAATCTTACTCACAAAAGTGTTACTGAACGTATCAAAAGTCAAATGTATGTCCAGGAAATGATTGGTCCTACCAAAACTTCTAACAGAAAAAATGGTGGGGGGGCACACTTTAGCATCGACTGATGTGAATAGTGTTTGAGGTACTTTCTCCTGCAGGAAGTGTAAACAATGTAGGTAAATAAGCAATACATCTGCTACATTTATTACACACTTTAAAAGGACTATTTGGGTCCAGAGACGGTTTACCGATAAACCTGTAAAGTGTAAACAATGGAGGTATATAAGCAATACATCTAGTACATTTATTGCACATCTTAAAAGGACTATTTGGGTCTATAGACAGTTTACCTGTGAGAGTACAAACATAGTTTATATGGCAGTATGTGACTCTTGTCCTAGTTACTACATAGGAAAAAACATTAGATGTTTAAAGCGTAGAATATATGAGCACACTTGCTTTTAAGAAAAAGGACTTTACCAATGCTTTAGCTAGGCATGCTATTCACTGAGTGAACTTTAAAAAGTTCACCTTTTCAGTCATAGATTATGTTCAACAAGTGGATTATATAGGGAACGCCAATATGATTTTAGAATGCAAGGAGCCATTGTGGCAGATCAGTTTGGTAGCCGACAGAGCCCTGGTCTGAATGAATGTATTAATATTAAGTGTTTTTTAGCACTAAAATAACATTCAAATCATAATAATATGATGATGTTTTTATACCAATACATTTTTTATGATGTTTTGACATTTAAAGCTGTTTGAAAAACAAGACAGTTTTTTATTTTTATGGTATGATTTTATGCCTTTAATTTAAAGTATCATGAAGTCATGTGATGTAACTTTTTAAGAGGTGTGTTTTAAGCAGTTAACTTTTTTCTGAAGAGGTTTATGAATAAATTAGAACGAAAGTACTAAAGAATTGCATTCACTTCTTCATTCAATCTACAGCTTTTGGTTTGACTTCCACTTTCCAGTTGGTTGTGTGCTTATATGTTTTTGTGTTTTGACTCCACCAGAGTGGGAAGGCCTTAGAAGAGAGTACACAGGACACCTTTTTAAACCTCTCAGTAGATTTGGTGCCTGAACAGTTTACAGCATTCACTGAACAACTTGCCAGGACAGTTACTGGAGTTATTCAAGATGTTTTTTCGAGATTGTGTGGGTCCCAGCAGCAGTATCCAGTTGGTTTGGGTTCATTTTCACAGTCTCTACCACCATTGGGAATTATAAACAACAATGAGCAAAGCATGAAGGTATGCAATTAACACACCTGCTAACAGCAGCACCGGTCTGAGTGGAACAGAATTGTACACTTAGATGGCAGTGTTTTGGATTATGTGTTTAAGGAAGTCAACAATCCCTTTTTGGACATCATTTTCGAACTGAATGGTGAAAATGTAAGTACTGTTGTTAATAATAATATTGCAAGCCATTATGAAGATGTTGGCAGTTGCAGGAGAGACATTTGTGAGCTTGAGAAGCTCACAGTTCACTTTATATCTATGAAACTAGAGATTTTATATCTCAATGAATGTATTAAGCATAAATGTTTTCCACAGGGACTAAGACTATCAAAATTTCCAAACTGAGAACTTTGGTGACCCATTTTACATTGAGATAGTCAATGTATTCAATGAAACCGGTCAACATGATGCGTATGCTTGTAACACATTATTTAAAAGAGGTTGACACAGTTAAAGAAAATATGGCAGAGTTGGACAATAAAATCAAGGGACATTGTTGTTTTAATGTACTTTCCGACTTGTATAGTAGCATTGGGGCCAAAGCTGATAGGCACAGAGCCTCCGTATTTACAAGGAAGCAGTCCAAACTGCGGTGGGACATTTTGGCCTATGCCAAAAATGAGGCCTACCCTTTGCAAAGTCGGCGGACTTTTCAAGAGAACACTATCAATACCAATGCAACTAATGACAATAACGTCACATAGGGTGAGGTGGATGATAACGGAAGTGGAAATAACAATAGTATGACCACTAATAACAGTGTCCCTAATAACAATAATAACAGTAACATAGTTCAAGTTTCAGCGAGGTCTGACAATAATAATCCAACATTTGCTAAAGTGGTTTAATCTACAAATAACCCCCGTGGATCTGGTCCATTTTTGGTGGACCAAGGGGGCAACAAACGGACTCCCAACTGGTCAAACCAGGTTCAAAACAAGACAAAAAAGGGGCATAAACAACAGAAAGAAAAACAAAATGTTTCAGACTTTGAAATTCGCATTTTGAATTTGTCAAAGTGTTTTATCTAATGATGTCATTTCAGTCTTGAAAATAGGTTTTTCCTACATACCAAGTAGTTCTGGTAATATTACCAGACTGTTAGTTGATTTCAAACTTTTTTTGAGAAAATTGAACCTTCATTACCTACTACATGATTTAAATGTAGACAAACAAGAGGTTTGTAACAAATTTAAAAAGAATAGCACATATACCCCCCCCCCCCCATGCAACACCTTGCAAGTGTTTGGTGATGTGTGAACTGGACATGAGGAATATTAAGGACACCCACATGCATAACCTTACTGTGAAAGAACACAAGGCACTGTGCATTTTAAAATAAAGACAGAGTAATGACAGCTGATAAGGGTGGTATGATGGTGATTACGTGTACTGAAGATTGTTAAAAACATTGGACATGTTGGTAAACAACACAGCTTATTCTGTTGTAGATAACAATGTAATTAACAACAGTTTTTTAAGAATAAACACTGATCATTTTGACATATTTTGTCAGGGTAGTGTAGATAATGACACACACATATTTGTTAGTGGAACATCCCAGCATGGGATGTTTCTTTAGGATACCCAAAGTGCACAAATGAGAAACAAATCTGCCCTTTAGGCCTACACAGTAAAATAGACAGTTTGCAGGCTTATGGGTATAGCTCTTGATGATATTTTTTTTTCAGTTTAACCAAAGATATTATAAGCAGACCTCAGGGATGGCTATGGGGGGCAAGGGTGGCCCCATCGTTTGCCAACCTTGTAATGGCCATGTGGTGGGGAGAGATAGTTGTATGTATACCGACAAAGATCTCACATCATTTTATACCAAAGATTTATTGATGACCAGATATTTCTGTGTACTGGTGATGAGTGAATTTGAGTCCTTTGTTAGGGACTTAAATCAAACCATAGATTTTTTTTTGGAATTTTCTTTGGAAAGTTTTGGTAGGACCATTAATTTCTTGGACATGCATTTGGCTTTTGATATGTTCAGTAACACTTTTTTGTGAGTAACAGTTATAGGAAAAATGTTTTTGTCAACCAATATTTGCACAGAGATAGCTTACACCCTAGGCATATGAAGAAAGGGTTGATTAAGGGGCAATTTATTTGCCTCAGTAGACTTACATTTGATGATACATTCAAGAGGTCATCATGTAGACACATTTTTTTTGAACAAAGAGGGTATGACCAGGCTTGGTTAACCAATATACATAAGGAAGTGTTCATTCTGAGTCAAAACACCTACCAAACCCATCATTGGGGGGGCTGGTGATGTAAGTAACAACAGAAAAACGGACAACGCAGTGATCACAATTTTTTCCCCATTGTCAATGCGATGGGGGTTATTAAAAACATAATTAAGGACAATCGGAAGGTTTTGATCGGGAATAGGGAACTCATTCAGGTAGCCGGTGTAGCACCCAAGTTCACCTATAAGAAAATTAAGAACATCAAAAATATTTTGGAAAAAATGGTGGGGGGGGGGCACACTTTAACATTGACTGATGTGAATAGTGTTCCAGGTGCTTTCTCCTGCAGGAAGTGTAAACAATGTAGGTATATAAGCAATACATCTAGTACATTTATTACACATCTTAAAAGGAATATTTGTGGCCACAGACTGTTTACCTGTGAGAGTACAAACATAGTTTATGTGGCAGTATGTGACTCTTGTCTTAGTTGCTACACAGGAAATAGATGTTTAAAGTGTAGAATATATGAGCACACATTTGCTATTAAGAAAAATGACTTTACCAGTGCTTTAGCTAGACATGCAATTCATTGTGTGAACTTTAAAAAGTTCACCTTTTCAGTCATAGATTATGTTCAACAAGTGGATAATATTGGGAACACCAACTGTATTTTAGAATGCAAGGAGTCATTGTGGCAGATCAGTTTGGTAGCAGACAGAGCCCCTGGTCTGAAAGAATTAATAAGTGTTTTTAGCACTAAAATAACATTCAAATCATTATAATATGATGTTTTTATACCAAGACTTTTATGATGTTTTGACATTCAAAGCTGTTTGGAAAACAAGACAGTTTTTATTGTTATGGTATGATTTAATACCTTTAATTTAAAGTATCATGAAAGTCATGTGATGTAACTTTATAAGAGGTGTGTTTTAAAAGGTTAACTTTTTTCTGAAGAAGTTCATGATGAATAAATTTGAATGAAAGTACTGAAGAATTGTGTCCGCGCCTTCATTCCATCTACAGCTTTTGGTTTGAGTTCCACTTTCCAGTTTGTTGTTGTCTTGTATGTTTTTGTACCCTATCATTAAGCTTGCATTTCCCTACTGAAAATAAGCTGATGTGTATTCCAGGACTGTTTAAGGGTGGTACAGTTATTATCCTTGGTTGTCTACATGAGAATATGCAAGAAAAAGTACATGATCGACATTAGGATAAGAGATGTTGTATTATCATATATTGGGCTAATGTGATGGAAAAGAAACTGCAAAATTGTGAAATGCACTGTAATGTCAATCACAACAAGGAACTGACTACTCATGAACTTACATCCCTACTTTCAAGTGGAGTTTGTACTTTATCATATCTTCAGGCTAGCTAAATTACATGACCAACATTTAAGGAAGGAGAGAGAACTTGTGTTATCACACATTGACCTAATATGTATGCACAAACAGAAAAAAGATGTAAAACGGTGAGATTTGTTGCATGTTTGCTAATCAGAATCAGAGGAAATGATACACCATGAAATTCCATCTAAATTCCATATTTACCTAAATTCCATATTTACCTTTCTAATAGGGTTTCTACTGTATTATATCCATGGACACTGCAGAGTGTTTTATCCCAGTATAAGAATTCAAGTTTTCTTCTTTATGTATGCTATTATTAAAAAGCTTCCTGAGTTAGTGAAACAATGAGTCAAGTGTGATTACTAGCAAATCTGCATGGCATGGAATCCCTGAAAGAATATTTTAATAAGGATTCCCAGTTTGTGAGCAATGAACTTTGCATCTTGTATGGGAATTCAGGCATATTACATCTAGTCCTAGATATCTTCCTGCTAATGAGCAAGTGAAATATGTATTATAGACGGTGAATAATATTGTCAAGAAATGTAAATACTCTGATTCATGTGACCTCACTATTATTGAATAAAGGAATACACTGTTATAGTCTATAACTTTAACACCAGCTCATTTACTTGTGGATTGATAATATCAAATGTATACATCTTACTACTTTTCTATACCAGGTCAAAAACAGAAGACAAAATGACAGAGATGCTGTAAAAAAGCCAGTACATACAGACGTTTTACATTGTCAAAACAATGAATCTCTTTTGCAAAAAGAGAAATGATGAGTCAATATCTGTTTGGAAGTTAGGCGTCAGGTTATTTAAAATGATGAATAACTTACTTGGTGCAAAGGTCTGATAAGAAATTTATAGGAGTAGAATGTTTTTGCTTAATCTACTGGAGTCAGCTGCTCAAACTGATATTAATGTGTAATAACAGATGTTACCTGAACCAGCAAATGAGATTGTCACAATATTTCAGTTTGATCTTATTGAACAGATTGCCCTAGTGATTTGTAACTAGGTCACCTGTCACCCTATGCAGTTTCCTGAACAGGAACCCCCCCCCCCTTAACTTTGAGTTGAGTTAAAAAAAAATCTTCTTGAAGTTTATAAAGGGCTTAGCACTTCAACCATGACTGCAAATATAGTATAGGTATTCATTTATGATGCTAAAGTGTTATCTAGTTTTCATAAAGCGATGCTCGTACTGTACTCCCACACCACTGGCACCTGTTGATTGCACACTCTGAGAGCTTGTACTTGGGTAGCCACTGCCTTCACATCAGTCTAGTTAGTCTGTTTATCCAAGCAGAGGTCATCATACATCTGATATAAAGCTGCTAAATGTGATGTATATACCAATAACAGTGACCTGTTTAACAAAATTAACACGTGTAACCACTCTGTGTTTGGTTGCCTGCTAAAGAATCAATTTACATTTAGTGATTGCACTTAACTGGAAGTATCTGTTGCTGAAGTAATGCAAATTTCAGTGTTTTACTGTGGAGTCATTAGTGCTTACATCACATGACTTGCACATCATAGTGGCGGGTGGTCGTTTTTGATGTTGTATGCAGATTGAAAATATAGAACATAATTCTTTAAAGCCAAAGGGATGTCATTTAGTGATATGTGAAAAGGGTTCATGTTTCTTTATTGGAGCTACTGTTAATGAGTATAGTGTATCATATGATCTGTAGTAGAGCCATACCTCTCAACTGTCATGATTTTCACAGAATGTGCAGATTTTTGCCTCATATTTTTGTTCTGTTCCTTACAAAATTTGTTTTTAGCAAATCAGTGAATTGAATTCATTAAATACTGAAAGACAGAGCTTTAGACTTTATAGCCATCAGAAAAAATGTATGGTAACACAACCTTTTATTCCAGCTTCTTCTTTTGTCTTTTCCCGGTTAGGGGTTGCCACAATGGATCACCTGTCTGCTCTTGATTGGCAGTGGAGTTTTATGGTGTCTAGTTGCCAGCTCGGTGCCCAACCTTCCACAGAAGGCACACTCACTCACTCATGCCCAGGGCCAATTTAGAGTGTCCAATCCACCTATAGCATGTCTTTGGGATGTGGGAGAAAACCGGAGCACTTGGAGGAAACCCACGCGACCACAGGGAGGACATGCAGACTCTGCACAGAAGGCATCCCAGCCAAGGATTGAACCGGAGAGCCTCTTGCTGTGAGGCAGCAATGCTAACCGCTGTACCATCGCGGCCACCCTAAAACCTTTTCATCTTCCTAAATTTATAAGACCAGTGTTTTAAAATTTTTCCCTACATTATGTTTGACTTTTATCTAGATTCTTTTGTGCTAAGAGGTTGAAAGGTAAGATGAAAGTCCACCTACGGTAACACTTCTTTATGAAAGTAACTCTTAAATTCATCCTTGGTAGTGTGAATTGTTTCTTTAGCAGGTATCCAAACTTAGAGTGATTACATAGGTTACTTTGGTTGAAATATATATAAATCTGCCCACATATACCACACAGGCAGCAGAGCTAGAATACAGCAACATTTCCCATCGATAGCACCGGTACTTGGCGACCTCAGTCTTTCTGTGGAGTTTTCAGACCAGTAATTCTAAGCGTTATAAACCATCGCATTCCTAAACCTCACCACTATTATTTACTTAGCCTCTTTTTAATACCATCCAGTTTTTTTTACTAAACCTTTACTTATTTTTTGTTGCACTGTTATTCTTTACTTTTCAATACATCAATTAAAAATTATAATCAGCAACCTTTAAAAACTAACTTGCACGCTTAATGAATAAAATATAAAACCGTACAAAATGGATCCCTGATGCCCTTTTAATAATTACAGGAACAGGAAATGACAGAGAGGCCACAGATGTAGCTAACTTCCTCAAAATCACTTAGAATAAAGCGGTGCATATTTGTATCCTAAACCATACTTTCACAGAGTATGTAAGTGCCACATCTATGAATGTTTCCATTTCTGAGGCTGGCATAACAATTTTATTTTAAAGTGTTGAGTTGAATAATGCTTGATCTGTGAAACCATCTAAAATTGATAGAAAATTCAACATATTTGCAATAATGTGCAATTTTAGACAGTGTAGAATGTTCTGATTTATCCAGAAGTAATCGGGAAGTGAATAATTAGTAGGGAATCATTAACACCTGATGATGTACCAGTTATTCTGATAATTAAACATTTTTATTTGATGCACACATTAACATGAGTGAGTAGAGCATACATAAATAGAATAGTGAGGTAAATATTAACTGTGGAATATGTTTTATAAGCTAAGCGGCAATACCCAAAGTGACCAGACATAGTGCTATCACAACACACTTACACTGGAAAGTTATGTCATGCAGTTGTTTGTCCGTAACCCAAGAAACTGAATTTTTCAATAAGTGGCTATTTACAATGTTGGTACATGAGTGTGTGTGTTTAATTCCAGTATACATATGTCAATACCCTAAACGCTGTACTAACACTATATTTGTTACTGCATGTTAGGGAATTAATGTAAATATTCAGTCTTCGCTGATGCAAATGACAGAGTTATTAGCGCTTATAGAAAACGGGACTAACTGTAGTCTGTGTAACTGCAAAAACTATTTATTACATCACCTTAAATGATGGCTAAAATCAGACTTGAATGAATTTTAGAACAAATGAGGCTAAAACAAAATAAAAAAAGATGAGACATTTAGAAAAAGAGGAAAAGATGTTCAGGAGCTCTCTGCTGAAAATGCTGCAGATGTTTCCATTGTTTCTAATGTTCTTTTGGATTTCACTGTGTAATATAGACCACATGGCATAAATCATACATGAATAAGTCAATGCCTATTACTGTAATGTGTCCCTTGAAACATTCTATTTTCATTACTTTTGAAATGAGCATACGCTTTCCTGTTCTTTCATTCCCATGGTGAACACATTTCCTGCATGGAAAATTGCAATTTTATGAGGCTGACTGTTGTATGAATTGTGTTCTCCCACTTACTTCCACATGAAACTCAGTGTGAAATAATGTTATTTCCTTAATGATGTAGTTCTCACAGGTCTAAGTTGTTCTTTTATGTGCTGGAGCTTTATACACTTTTTTTAGGCTCATTTGAGGTCAGCTTGAAATGTACATTCAAGTCTTCCCCAGTACTTTCAACCTTATTTTTTGAAAGTGTACAGTAGTGCTATGATGTAAAGGTAAATCTGGGACAATGTTTCAGTGCTATATAGGAAATTTATCTGAATGTGTTAAGGCTAGATGTTAGCAGACTTTATCCAGAAATCTTTGGTTTAATTCATTTAATCTCTACTTGTAGAGTACATGTGTTTCAGTAAATCATTTACACAAGTAGTGGTTCTAGGTCACAGGGATGCTTGTACCCAGTGGGCACATCTTGTTAAATACATACAAGCAAAAAATAGAACATTGATGCACTTAACAGAAGGGAAGACACAAACATTATAACATAGCATTTAAAAAATATACATTTATTTTTAATAACTTGAGCTAGACAATCTATCAATGTCTTCTCCTTTGTGGAACTGTTTTGACAATCCTTAGAAAACCTAGAAACTTATAAAAGTAGACGGAACTGAATTTGTTGAATACTAGATAAACTGTTTTTATCATTTTCTTACTTCCATTGACAAAAGCTTTCAATGCATGCAGTCCCTATGAGCTGATCATGCGATGTCATGTTGTGCATATAGGATGTAGAGACGGAATTCAGAATTATGTACCAGCTGCAAGTCTATTACCTCCCATCTACACCATGCTCACTGTCTGGCAATGCATTAAGCACATTAGATAACAACTACGTCATCAATCATACCCAGTCCGTTTCATCTTCAACAGATCGATTTCAAGGATCAAAGCTCAATAGGTGAATTATTAAAGCCTATTAAAACAGACATTCCTCTGTTTGCCTGATCTTTTGGAGGTAGTCTGTTTCATTTTACTTGTATGCAATTCCTGCCATTTAAAGTAGAAGTAGATCTTGATATAGCAGGTAGTGTAGGATGAAGGACTGAATTTGCTCTGGTCTACAAAATGTCATCTCTACTTTTTTCTTTTCTTTTCACTTGAGACGTGTTCTTGCTTCATAGTGTGACAGGAATTTTTTACTGATTTAATTATTATTCTCCTATGGACATATGAATGTAAAAGAAAGATATCCCAGAGGCTCTCCTCACTCTGGAACAAAATCCCAATCCATGTAGGGCAGAGCCCCTCACTGACCCTCTTCAAGAGAAATCTTGACGAGTGGATGGGAGATCGTAAGTTTATCCTTGGGATCTCTTCTGTGTCCCTGCTTGACAGAGGTACAGTAAACTAACCTTAAAAGGGCTACCTTCTGTGACCTACTATACAGAGGCAGTCAACTAATCTAAAAGGGTGGTGAAAGCCAAACACACTCTGGCTTGGCTTATAAATGCCCTAGGGCAGATAGCCTAGTATGAACCTATAATTAGTATCAACCTATGAACCTATAATTAGTAACTTAAGTATGAACAGCAGTGGGCTCAGAACTAAACCCTGATGCACACCTACTCCCACTGGGAACCTCTCACTAAGAAGGAATGCTGTTTGGAGTCCTCTGTTCCTTGTACATAACTTGCACTAATTCTTCTAATGCTTATGGGACTTTGAACCATCACAGGACTGTCCAAATCTGCTTTCTTAGGACATCGTCATATGCTATCTCAAAGTGTAGGAATGCCCATTTCGACTCTTTCCTCATTTCTTTCTTGTCAAGTACATGTTTCATTGTAAACATTGGGTCAGTAGTGCTGCACCCTGATCTGAATCTGACTGGCTCATTTCCCATCTTACTTTCAACTACTCTGTGCATTCATTTATCAGTCACCCTTTCCAGAAATTTCATTCAGTGTGATGGGAATTTCTTACCTCTGTACTGCCCACATTTATAAATGTCCCATTTGTTCTGCAACACTGAAACGAATATGCTTATTCTACAGTTACCTGGGATGTCTTTCTCTCTATACTGCTATAAGTACCGTCCGGTGCCATTTCATCCCTATCTCATCCAACACACCCAACATCTTGATCATCTCTACTGTACTTTAATTTTTTTTTGTCAGCATTTTTGACCGACATCAAACTGCTGCTTTCCCTGACTTCATTTTCCTTGGTGCTGTTATTACTTCTTGGATGAGCTCCTCCTCTTCTCTCATAATAGGTCAGTGCAGCATCTGTGGAGTTTTCTTCTTGATAAGCTGATGGAAGTATTCCTTCCATCTATCTGCCTTTGATGTCCTGTGGACTAGTGATCCTTTATGAAGGATGATGGACTATCTTCTTTATCTTTCTGTCTTTGCCTTGCAACCTGATAGTTTCTTTGTGCCATCCACTCAGACACCTTCCAGACGTTGGTAGAGTTTGTGATGTCTTCTTCTTTGGTATTGCAACTATTCTCTTATCCACATTGGTAGCCAACTAGCATTCCTTCATAGCCTGCTTTCTATCTCCCATGTTTTCCTGCATTCCTTTCTTTTGATGACTTCTTGGACTTCTGTATTCTACCACTAGCTTTCATTCTGTACCATATTTTGATAGCTGGCTTGACTGCATGTCTGTTCTATAGCCTTTACACATGCCATTGAGGTGATAGAGCCATTAGTAATTCCTTGAACTGTTCTACTTTCTCTCCAGTCAACTTCCAGACCTTCAGCCTAGTCACTGTTAACCTTAGACCCTTCTCTGACCAGTACTTGCTGCTAATTGTGGCAGTGGTTTATGCTGTATATTTGCTGTTTCACCGGGGATGACTTTGCAGTCACTGGTTCTATCCCAGTGCCCTTACCTTACTAGGAAGAAGCCAACCTGACTTGCATGTTGGCCACTCTTGTATTTGCGCTACATATGTTGACTACCATCAAGCCATTTGCCAGACAGAAGTCTAGAATGGCACCTCCTTTATTCCTGTTGCCCACACACATGGGTCCAGGTAGTCCTCATCCTGTCTGTCCCAATATGTGCATTCAGGTCACCCATTATCAACACCAATTCCTGTTGTCCTGCTTTATCTAGTAAATCCTGCAACTGCTGTCTGAATGTATTCATTTCCTTACTATCATAACCCTGCTGTGAGGTATAGGCTGAGATTATGAATACTACATCATTGCACTGCTGTCTGATTGCAATGAGTCTGTCATTAATTCTGATGACATCCCTCACTGTCTTTTGAAGACTCTCCCTCAACACAGATTCCACACCATTTCTAGCCTGTCCTCCTCCTGAGTAGCAGACTATGGATCAAGCCAAGTGGTTTTGCTGCACTGGTCTTCCATCTTGTCTCCTGGATATCCTCGTCCTTATGTCATCCACTTCCTAGCATTATCCTGTCAGTAAACTTACAGTGGGTGTGAGAATTCGTAGGTCATATTTGACAGATTAATTGGTTTTGCATCCAGATTTCAGAGATCCCAGGTAACCCAAGATGGGCAACTAGACACTGTCTGGTGATCCAGGACTGTTGGGCTTTATGGCGGGCACACGCCGGCTAAGAGGGATCACATAGACCCCTCCCACTGTTAGCATGCATCCATGGTATAGGTTGTAGTAGGCCAATTTCTCAACCTACAGTCTGTGATCCATGTTCTATCTTGAGAATACTGCGCACCACAGTAGATGCCCAAAGCAGTTGGTCTGTACAACTCTTACCACACAGGGCACCACCTAGAGTATATGCTGCTACCCATAGCTCCACTAAGTCAGAGGGAAATGCTCAGCAAGTTTGAGAGAACATGGAATTGCCAAACAGGCATTGGCTGGATGTCAGGAACAAACCTTTTATCTTATGCATGGGAGGTGAAGACCTTAACCATTATGGCAACTGATCTCTGTGAAAGGAATTGCAAAGCAAAAAAGGCAGTGGACTTAACAGACAGAGCCTGCAGCTAAAATAGGTAGTTGTACCGCTGTTCTAGTTATCAGTGAGTCCATTGTCAGGCATACAGAATCTGCACTCACCAGAATGGCAAATGGCAAGAATGGTGTAGCCATTAGTTGTCTCAGTCACTGGAATGAGAGCCATTACCTGGGCTCTTCCAGAATATAAAGTATTCCATTGCTCACATTGTAGTGAAGGTATATTATGCAGTCCTTCTTGGAGGTGATATAGAGAAGTATCATGACATGGTGCAGATCACATCATAAGTCCTTAGAGAGTAGAAAGTAGTATTCTAATCTCACCCAGAATAATGCTGAAGAACTATCATAATTGACTTTGACTAATCTAAATGGTGTCATTGTATTGGGATTTTGTTTTTTGATAGTATGGGAAATGCAGTATACAGACATCTGTGCTTTCCATGGGGTGGCTTATCCTTTGAGAGCTTTCATATACCCGAAATTTAAAAAAAAAAAAAAAAAAAAAAAAAGAATTTCTGTTTGTGTACTGTCCTTATTAGGGAAAATTAAATTGGATGTTCTTGCATGACCAACTTCAATTTATATTCTGTAATATAGATTGCAAGCCATCCTAATTCCCCTTGATTTTGCTTTTGTAAAACATTATTGAATACAATGCTTCATTTGACACACATCTCTAAACAACTTCAACTAAAGAGACCACAGGATTTTATAAACAAAAGAAGGCTTTACAAATATTTATATTTTGATAGACAAAAACCCATGTTTCTTCTCTTTTGTAGCTCATAGGTTCTTGCGAGTTGATCTTTAACTTGCCTTCTAATCTTTGTCAAACCATGCTCTTTGTGGCCTCCATCTCCTTTTGAAGAAATGCTCCTCTAATATTCTCCTTCCCAAAAAACAGTTTTACTTGAAGTTATCAGCATGTCCCAATTCAGAAATAAATAAATTCACCACCCAGTGCCCCATTCAACTATGGAACAAGTTGCTATTACATATTAGACAAAGTAAAACCCAACCAACACTCAACTAAAATTGCGTGAACGGATAGGATCACTTAAATCTATCCCTTCAGTAATTGGCTACAAACTTTTAACTATCAATATTAATATCAAACCACCCTATTCTTTTTCGGCTTCTCTTTTTCTTCATTTTCTACAGCTTCTGCCTCTTTCTTTTCCATCAGACTTAATCTAAACTAAAATTATTCTGTTGGCATCTCTCAGATTTTCTTCACCTTCTTTTTCTGAATTGCTAGTTCACCTTTAATAACTCTTTTATGGTATTTTTTTCTCTAAGGCTTCAATAGCTGGCATACCACTGGGCTAGCATATAACTTTAAATCTATCAGCTTATGAACTATACAGATATTTACCAGCAGTAATTTAAACACTACAAATATACTTGTATCACAGCAATTCCTCAGCTAAGTTGACCAGATCATAAGTGGCCTGCACTTTAAAATTGCATCTGTAATGTATGAGAACTACCACATCTCTTCTTTTCCTAAAATTCTACAAGCAGCAGGCTTGCATGTTTATGGTAAAGAAATTTCAGTTTATCATTCTCCAAACATTCAAGTGAAATATGCCAGCAGTGCTTTGTTACTGCTGTGTGATTCGAGCTACAGTTCCAGTTCTGACTCATCTTGTCATCGATGATCATTGCTTTGTACCATTACCATTATCTAATAATAGATAAAAAAATATTTTGGGAGGAAGAAAAATGGATGCCACTGAAAAATAATATAAAATTGCTTTTCTCAGAGAAATAATTGTATGTACGATTTATGCTGTCATCTGCATGAAAAGAAAGACATGACAGAACTTTTACTTTGTAAAAGGCAATGCTGTTATTAGCAACGGTGATACGTTTCCATAGTGTGTGAACAGTTTACATAGAATTTATATAAAATGAAGATGAAGATGTAGCATTTTAAATGTGCAAAAATAAATTTCTCCTCAAAATAACAAATGTCCTGATGACTGCATAATAATTTCTGAGGCTAGATTGAGTGTGATGCAAGTGCTTAATCTGTCTTTGTACTCATTTCTTGTGCTGTATCACTTCGTGAATGTACAAATTTAAAAAAAAGTTTTTTGTTTTCTTTTTTTTGCATTCTGGCTAGCTAGTTAGCATACTTTCATGCCTGATAATTTTAATTTTCTGCTCTGCTTTCCTGGGGATATCATCCTGAGAAGCTTCATGCATTGCTAGGCAATAGTTGAAGCAAGACTCCCTCACTTCATTAGTTTTCTGTTTAACATGAGCAAACTGCCTTCTTTTACTTGACGGCCAGTGCCTGGATTCACACAGGCACATGCTGAAGTTTGTTACAACTAATGGGGTTACTGACCCTTCAGCTTCCATTAGTTAATTGTTTTTCTGTACAGTTTGTGCATGAACTGCTCTTGTTTGTACTCATATTCCCTAAACTTCTGGTAGCCTTTCATTTTGCACCTGTTTAATTTAGTAATAAATATGTTCAACCTACTGGCTTATAACTGCGGCATTATTTTCTACCAGACTTCTATATGCAGCAAAAAACTAAAACGGACAGTTGTACTTAATGGGACCACCTGTGTAACAGTGAATATTGCCCCCTGCTGCCACACTCAGTACTCTTGTACAAGCTAGAAAACACTATGTCCCATAAAAATGCTGTATACGTTCTACAAGCTGTTTTCTAGTGTCATTCATTCTGTTTTCTCACCTTTTTCTAATCCATTACACCTTTGTCATGAGCACTTCTTTGCCCCTACTCTTTGCCACATGCTGGTTGAACACAATGTAAGTGCTTCTCTTTCCTAATGTGACTTGCAAAGGTTTGGTTATGATTTTCAAATAACTGTACCCTAATGTATTCCATGTTGTCTACATACTCATGCTAATGGTTTTCTCTCTCAACATCTTTTCATTTCACAGCTTTTTCTCTCACTTCCTCTCTCTGTATATAGATAAAGATGCATGTCCTCACATGTGTACATACATGTACAGACACATGCACACAGTATATATAAATGCATAATTATAGACACACAGATAACTAATATAGGTGTAGCTATATAGATATTTAAACATGGGTACTAATGCACTTGTGCAGTTATAAACACATACCTGCAGTTGTGATACAGTGACACACATCAGTTTAGTTATGTAGATGACACCCCATGCAGAGAGGGCCAATCAATCAGCAGGTGTTTAAGGAGCTGAGTACCATGCAGTAGTTCAGTCCCATGGCATATATCTACCTATCTATCTGATTATGATTATATCCCCAAATTTTATTCTGTAGAAATATGGAGACACATTACATGTATTTCTGTATGTCAGATCTTATTAACACTGGAAAAATGAATCACAATTGTCCTAATCAACGAAGGAAAACAAAGGATGTCCTTATCCAATTGCTAAACTTAATAAAAAAACAAAAAAATGCAGTACTGAAGTAGCTTCAGATATACTTTGAACAGTAGTACAGTTAGGGAAAGGCTTTCTCATAAGGTAATGTGTAGTGGTGGGTTAGAGACAGTGGTCGAACTGGTAGAATTAGGGTTAGCATGCATCAGTATGGATGGATGGGGGATGTGCACATGTGTTGGGGGCGTAATATCCTTTGAATTACTTTAAACATCGATAGATGATAGTTACTATTTTATAGCTGCACTTCTTGATATTTTTTTCCTTTGCATATAATTGTGTGAACCATGGCCAGTTCTTTCTGTCCTTGTATAGTGGGTTTCTCTCAAGCTCATCGGGCTCAGTAATTACTTAGATTTTCATTATATGTTTTTTAATTTAAAAACAACCAAATACATACTGTTTTGACTATCTTGTGGAGTTCTAGGGATTCAGTTTTAGAGCCTTTATTTCTTAACATTTGTTAACCTTCTGAAGTTGTTTAATTTAATGAATTGCATACTCTAAATTTATTGTACACTCCTGTTAAGCCATAGTTCTAAACTTAAAGTTGTTGAGGAAGGACATTGGGCAGATTTTCATGCAGTATATTTTTGAGACCTATTTTTGGCATCTTCTGCCCCACCTCCTCTGGACTTACACCAACAATGAGGAAATAAAGGAAAGCTGGGCAGAGTTGTACAGATGCAGATGGAGAGTATTTCCCATTTCTCATATACTCCATGTATGCACTGGAGATGGACAAATGGACACCAGTACTAAGGTGTCCCCACTTCCAGAAAGGGCTGATGTCAGCAGGGCACCCCACCTACTACCAGACAGTACCATGCAGCTATTTCTCTGGTTTTATACAAGGAATCAAACCATCTAAGTGTGCACAAAGTAGACACACCTCCCTTCTTTCCCCCAGAATGGGCAGACCTATCTTCCCTGCAAGTGTCCATGACATCCGTCTCTGCTCTTCCTCTTATTTGCCCTTCCCCGTTATTCCTTCACTCAAGCCTCAGTGTTTCTTCTCTCACCAGTAACCCTAGAATTTTGCTTTTCATAAGTATTTTGAATCCTTAACCTCTTCTTGTCTGTAACCTCAGTATTGCAGATTAACAATGCAACAACCCTCTCCCATGTTTACACTCAGTCCTCTAGATTTGTACATGTTATTTTGATCTCTGTCAAGATTTAACTCTGTCTTTTTCCCTTCTTTTACTTCTGTTTCTACTCTTTTAAAAACTTACTTACAATAACGGCTTCCTTTGTAATTATCTTTGACTTTCTTTCTTTGACAACTGGCAATAGTCCATTACACATAGGCATCTACTCCTTGTTGAATCTGTACTCCCTGTCCCTCAAATATTCTTTGTAATCATAAAGTGTCTTTGTAAGTTTTTCTCTTACTAAATATTTTTTGGAGTTTTTCCTGGGCCACCACTGAAGAGGTTTGCATGACCAAGTCAGATGGTCCTTGCAACCAATGCAAATAAGTATGACATCAAGCACCTGAACTGCTATTCAAACTCAGAATAAAGGGGCTGTAGTCAGGACTTTATTTCTCAGTTACATACTCACAAGACCATTATGCCCATTTTGAAATAATTTTAAGAGAAACTAGTAACTTTTCATAAACATGTGTTTCATTAATGCCACAGACATAGTATATTTTATTACCTCTATACAATGGTTACATGTCATTGATCTCAGAGAATAAATGTGCCACTATTTTCGGAACTTGAATGTAACAGAACAGCAGTTAGAAATTTATCTTAAGGAGATAGCCAGCCAAAAAGAGATTTGTAGCATGAGGATATGAAACCCTGCTTGGCTTTACCTTTGGTTTCTGCATAGAAAACACAAATACAATAGCTGAATAAACAGCCAGAAGAAGAAAGTCATAGTAGGAGATGAAGAATGATTGCCCTGATGCTTGCGATTTATAACTAGCGAGCTGTTTCTGCATGCCCCTGCCTGTGGCTATTCAGCTGATTTACCTTAAGGCTCAGTTATATTTAGATACAAATTAGCTAGGAAAAAAGTCTAGCTGCAGTTAGATACTATTATCTCATGCAATGCATTTGTTAAATGATTATATTCAGTATTCCCTTTGCAATGATATATTTCTTGGTATATTTAACTGTACAGCTAATCTGATTCTTTCTTACATAAAGTATTTTTCTTTATTCATATTTAAAAGCCTTACAGCTGTCATCTATTTACTTTTATTCATTTATTGCTAAATAGGGACAAGCTGCCCAGACTGCCCTGCTATGTATTATTAATTCTGTTTTTAATTATTTGTTTTATTATCAAGGGTGGAAAGAGTAACTGGGGTTTCCCACACTGATAGCAGAAGGCTGCAGTGCTGAAGATCAATACCATCTTTCTCTGGAAGTGTGTGTCTGTGTGTGTGCACATGCCTGAATGAACAAGTTCATTCAAAGTACATTTACAGTAGGTAAAAGAGCATCAGAAGCATTGAAAACAAGAGAGCATTGAGAAAGGGATCTGATGACCTAGGGTAAAAACTCTAGTTGGTGAAAAGTTCCTTGTGAAGAATATACTTGGAGCTGGATGGAGTAAGCTCATACGCAGGCCAGCAGTACATATTTTCAGTGTGCGTTTGAAGGCAAGCTGCACTTAGTGATTTATTAACAAGTCATGTTAGTGTTTCTTTTTATGTTTTAATCTGCTTGGGACCTAAGATGTTATTCAGGAGACCATACCATATGTGGCCATTAGATTAGATTTTATATTTGAATTTATTGGTGGACAGTGAAGTGGGTTTGAAGGCCATAGCCCCTGTCCACCTTACATCACAGTGGTGGCAGTGGTAGGCATATCGTAATTTGATGATAACAGTTTGCAGTGGCAGGATTCAAACCCCCATCTCTGTCATTCAATGGACCTGGATCTTCCCATGCTCTAAGGAATATAATCAAGATGACTGGGACTGACCCGCGGCCTCAGCACTGAGCACTTTTGTTGAGTTGTATTCTTCCTCCTCGATATGTATTTAGATGTACTTATTGAGTAACATTCTGTTTTAGTTTCGTTCACCAGTAATAACCCCACCCACATTCAAACACTCATTCATACAGAATTTGCCACATCTTTATCTCGCTAAGTATTAGTACAGCTCTGCTGTGTAAACATTCAATTAATAATACTATAGTAATACTTACTATGGTAAGTATATCTCATCCATATATGCATATATCAGTATATGGTAACCTTTCCTCTCTCCTCTCTCTTTGTACCCTCTTCAGCACTATCTCCCTTGCCTGCACTGCACCACTTCCCCACCTTCTCAGCACCCACGTTCCTCTATTGTAACTAAATCACTGTTCTACATGTCTTCCACTGCCCCCTTTATTATCCTGTCACTATAGGGCAAATCTGCAATAACTCTGTAAATAGTATTGAATATACACGCATACTACATAAATTCCTGTTCTGAAAAGTTTTTTTGAAGGGGGATGGGGGTTACTACACATACCCATTCTATTCAAAGAATGACTCACTTTATCCTTTGCACTTTACTCAGTTTATACTGTGGGATTATAAGAAAGAAAAAAAATAATATCAGTCATGTAAGAGTACATCTTGAATTGCCAAGTTGGCATTGTAGAAATAACGAAGGTTGCAATTCTTTTTTTAAATAAAAAAAAAAAAAGTTTATGTGAAATAAATTCCAGGTTATAACAAAGAGACAAATGTATATTAATCTCTTAGCTATTCCCTTACTTTTACCCCTGCCTCCTTCATATCACACGCAAGATATTCACTTCTTCCTGTATACGAAGTTTTTAAAAATCCCTCCAGTTCTAAGCGTTATCCTCCTCCTTCCTGAAGTACACGCATTAAATCCTGCTCCCCTTTTGTTTTACAAATATGGCATAAGCTGAGATGAGACATGAGAAGAAAGGAAGGGAAAGACGAGATCCTTCTGTTACTGAAGTTCATGCTAACGATTAAGACCCACTTACAACTTTCAAATATTCTACCCATTTCCTCTTCACCATATCTTTTATTCTTAGAGGGCAAATGTGTTTAGCACCCACATTCATACCCTCTTCCTTGCACTGGGTGACTTCTATGTATCAACTAAAATGAATCTCTCCCTATTACATTATATGGACTGACCAAAATCAGGCTTGCGTTTCAAATGTTACCAAGTCATGTCAACTGCTTCAAGATTCTTTAGCGCAAAAATGCACACCACTTTTTAATGCTTAGAGGAGTAAAAACCTACCAGTCAGTGAGTGGTCAGTCAGTAGCCTGACTATTTTTCTACAGACTAGTATTTGATCTGTAAAAATGCTGGGAACAAAGCATTATTAAATCTAGTAGTTAAGATCATACAAAAATGCCGGTAACTTTCAACATATTATAAAGAAGGCATTTTATTGTCATCTGTAATCAATCCTTTCTGATCTACCTTTGTGACTAGTCTCTTTTTTATATACCCCAGTCATTCAAACACCCAAAAAATACCCAGAAGACAGGCCAAGGATAAGTGTTTTTCATCTTTCCCCTTCCATAAAGTTCAATAAAGTGGCTAAAATGTATCTATTATATCTTGTCATATAACTTGTATCTATCCTTACCAATGTTTTCATATTGTGTCTAATTTACTATAATTATTTTAACTGGAGTAATTTTTGTATTTTTAAAGATTAAAATTATTTTTTTTAAAATGTTTTGTGATACTTTGGAACTAAAACCCATATTTGTGCTAACAGACAAATATTACTGAAATATGTGAAAACTTACAATGATTAAAAAATGTGCAGTCAGTCTGTGTACAGTTAAATAATTTATCCTGCTAGTATTTATATATCTAATGTTAACTGACCCTGTATGTCTTTATTATATTGTTTTATTTCATGGTAAATGCCACTGTGAGTGTGTGAAGCCTCTCAATGATCTAATCCATGAGTTCTCAGGCTGTATATGTGTGCTCAAATGATTCAAATGACTGAAGAGTCTTTAAGACTTCTCTATGTATTAGAAGTACACTGGGCCTTATCTGAAAAAAAACAAACAAAAAAATATTCTGCTCTGAATACAGATACAAACAGACAAATCATCTGTCTCACATCAGCACACACAAACACTTGCATGCACACATGCACACAAATGCACATGCACACACGCACACCTGGCAAGGTAAATTATCTTTTGCTATTAATTTGTAATCAAATAAGTATATTCATTGACGACTACCCTTCTACCTTTAACCAGTTCCCACATAAAATTAGAACTGAACATTTAAGGATTTAAATATACAATATTTTCATATTGCATAGGTCTCTCATAAAATAGATGATCATTTCAGGGGATTGACAGCTAACTTTCTTACTGACAGAATAAACAAAGAATCGTATCTTGTCTTCAGTGAACAAAAATTTGTCATCTGAGAGGAGGTTTGAATAAGGGAATGCACTTGAATATTTTTTTCTCCTAACTTTTACACTCTAGTATAAATGATTTGAAAGATTATCTGCCTTGTTATTACTGATTTGTTGACTGGATTCCTACTTTTAGCTTGGGATACCAACTTAACCAGGACTGATAGAGCATTAACACTATGATGGGGGAAGAACAGATTGAGACATCTCAACTTGTATCACACACTTCTGACTGCAGGGTTTTTTATGTGGCACTTCAATAGCCTGTCTTGTGCCAGCTCTGGTGACATAAACAAAATGCTCACTACAACCCATGTGAACCAAATTCAGGTGGGGCAGAGAGGAATGCATACTGCTACACTCACTCAGAAAGGGGGTAGCATTGTATAGCTCTGGGACATGCTTTTGGCTACCAAGGAATTGAATGATAATAGCCCTTGTTAAAAAGCACATGGCAGCATGCATTTACAGGGAGATAGCAGATTGGATCCCCTCAGTGAAATGTATACTCATCTTTCCATCTAGGCAATGTGGTTAGGCCATACAGATGCCATCAATGATGAGATGACGGTGCGCACACAAGGAACCCTCCGGTATGCCTGAATGGTAGCCCCTAAATATAGCTCTCCTCCCTGTCTCTGAGAACTTCCCATCCTGGAAGAGTAAATGGGCTTGAATCCATTTGGGGAGGTTTGGCAGTGGACAGTGACAAAGACAGAAATATAGAGCATCTCTTGATGATGTTTCATGGCAGCAGACATTTTTTAAAAATTTTACATCATTGGACCACTATTGACAATGTGAGCATACATTTTGATTAAAGAAAAACTTGAAATATGTTTCTTGAAAAAATAAGTAGCAGAATTCCACAGTATACAGATAATTACCGATGCAAGTCACTCATATTCTTTGGTGACCTAGGTATTCTTGTGGATAACAAATTTCCATTCTCTAATCATATTTATGACAAATTAATTATTGCACTTAAGACCATGGGCTGCATAAGATGATGTGCAAAAAACAGAAATAGAAAAGTAATGTTAGTTTTACTTTTTCCCTCTGTTTACAGCTAAACTAGACTATGGTGACCTGTTTGGAATAAATACATCAAGTAACTCACAGATTGAACAGAAAAAATATACACAACTGATTCACTAACCTTAGGATGTTTTTCATTTCTATATTGTAGTTTGAATGGATAATTTCTTAAATGTAAACAGAGTATTTAAGGATAACGTTTTATCTGGGTGTTTAGGTCTGATGATACTTAAGCTGAAACTTATTAGAACCTGAGTAAGAATGACCTAAGAACTGCTAGGCTTAATGCAGATTCTCTGACAGGACAGAACTTGGACGTGGATGACTTGATAGTACAGAGAATGCTGGACATCCTATGTAACCAAGAGACGAGATGGAAGGGCAGTGCATTAAAGCCACTTGACTTGGAATCCAGAGTCTACTACTCAGGAGGAGGACAGGCTAGAAATGGTGTGGAAATTGTGGTGAGAGAGGCTTTAGAAGGCAGTGAGTGATATCATCAGAATTAGTGACAGACTCAGATCAATCGGATTCCAATTTAATGATGGGACAGCATTAATAATCTCAGCCTATGCCCCACAGCAGGATTGTGATAGGAAAGACATGCATTCATGCAGCAGTTGTAGGACCTAGCAGATAAAGGACAACATGAATTGGTGTTGATAATGTGTGACTTGAATGCACATATCAGGACAGACAGAACAGGATATGAGGACTGCCTGGGTCCACATGAATGTGGCTACAGGAATAAAGAAGAGACCAGTGTAAACTTTTGTCTGGCAAATGGCTTGATAGTAGCCAACACATGGTTCAGAAAGAGAAACACTCACAAGATCACATACAAGAGTGGACATCATGTAACTCAAGTAGACTTCCTCCTAGTAAGGAAAGAGCATTGGGGCAGAATCCCTGATCGCAAAGTCATCCCCCTATGAAACAGTTGGCCCACACCACAAACCACTAGTTGCCTCAATCAGCTGCAGACTGTGGTCAGAAAAGTCTGTAAGGTCAACAGAGACTAGGCTGTAAACCTGGAAGTTGAATGGAGAGAGAGGACAACAGTTTAAGGAATTACATGGGGTATAAGAGGAGGAAATATGTGGAGCTGAAGAATAGCAGCACCACAAAATAGCTTGCTTGTGTGAGGACTACAGAAACAGATACCTGGCTGAGCCAGGCATGGAAATAATGTACATAAGGATAGCTGGTGATGGAAAGCAGAAGTCCAGGAAGTCACCAAAAGAAAGCAGGAGTTCAGGAAAAAGTGCAAGACAGAAAAGGTGGACCAGACTATGGAAGAATACTGGTTGGCTAACAAAGAAGCTAAGAAAGCAGTTACAATAGCAAAGAACAGGGCAGCAGATGCACTCTACCAGCCTTGGGAAAGTGACTAAGTATGTGGCACAAAGAAATTATATCGGGTTGCAAGGCAAAGACAGAAAGATAAAAAAGATAGTCAGACACCCTTCATAATGGATGCCAGCAACATTCTTCTCACCAGTCCACAGGACATCAAAGGCAGATGGAAGGAGGACTTCTGTAGCTTCTGAATAAAGATAACCCACAGACCCTGTGTTGCCATGACGCAGCCTACGATGTGAAAAAAAGAGGAGGAGCCCACCCTCGAAGAAATAAGAATGGCATTAAGTAAAACAAAGTCAGGGAAAGCAGCAGGCTCAGATGAGGTCACAGCAGATATCATAAAGATGTTGAGTAAGATAGGGAAGAAATGGCTCCTGAAGGTACTCGGCAGTGTGGAGAGAAAGGTGTATCGCAGATGACTGGAGAATGAGTACTTATGTCAGTATACAAGAACAAAGAGGGCATCCAAAACTGTGGGAAGTAAAGAGGAATAAAACTCCTGTCACATTGCATGAAAGTTTTGGAGAGGGTGATTGCTAAGCAGATATGCAAAGTAGTCGCAAGTAAGATGGGAGATTAGAGGTTCGGATTCAGATAAGAATGCAACACAACTGACCCAATGTTTGCAGTGGGAAAGTTGACAAGAAGCTAGAGATGAGGAAAGCGTCCATCTGGCCATTCCAGTAGTTAGAGAAAGGATATGACAATGTCCCAAGAAAGCTGATTTGAACAGTACTGCAATAGTTCAAAGACCCAGAAACATTGGTAGAATTAGTGCAGCTTATGTAGAAAGGCCCAATGATTCAACTATAAAGTGTTCAGACTCACAGGGGGGGGTTCCCTGTGGGAGTGGGTGTGCACCAGGATTCGGCTCTGTGCCCACTACTGTTTATACTGATGATGGACTACATTAGCAAACAAGTTGAAGGAGACTGATCAACAAAGTTGGTTTATGCAGTCGATGTGGCATTACAGGCAGGCTCTGAGCAAGAACTTCAGCAATGGATAGGAGAATGGAATTTAAAACTGAATTCACATAAGATGAAACTAAGTATAGATAAGACAGTGGTAATGGCAGCAAACTGGGGAAATCAGAAGGAGGAAATGAGATAGAAGGCAAGATAGTGGAGCATGTAAATAGCATTAAGTATTTGGGAGAGGTGGATGAGGAGAAGGGCAAGCTAAATGAAGACATCAAAGTTAGAATCAGAGGGGCTGCAACCAACTGGCAGAGTGTCAGGTGTAGTGTATGACAGAAGAATGCAAAGAAGATGAAAAGTAAGGTGTACAAAACAGTGGTGTAACCAGTACTACTGCACAGTACAGAAACATAGGCAGTAAAAGCAGAGCAGATGAAACAGCTAGGGGTGATGGAAATTAAGTTCCTGAGATGGGTGCTGGGATGCACACTGTGGTACAGATGAAGAAATGAGGACATAAGAGCACAAGGCAAAGTTGCTCCAGTTGCATAAAAGATCAAAGAAAACAGATAATGGTGTTTTGGGCAAATGTGCTGAAAAGCAGAAGACAATCCAGTGAAGATTTGGGACAGGCAGTAAGAAGGCAAGAGGAAACAAGGATGTCCAGCAAAGAGATGAATAGATTGTATGAGAGAAGATCTGAGACAGTCGGGCATGAGTGTTCAGGAAGGCAGGAGTGTAGCACTGAATCGAGATAGATGGCAACAGTTAGTTGGCAAGACACCCTGACTCCATGTAGAAAATGAGAAAAAGACACTGTGCCTCCAACAGTGACACAGAAGTGATATCCACTCATCAAGATTCCTCTTGAAGAGAGTCAATGAGGGACTC
Source organism: Protopterus annectens (assembly GCF_019279795.1). Taxonomy (NCBI): domain Eukaryota; kingdom Metazoa; phylum Chordata; order Ceratodontiformes; family Protopteridae; genus Protopterus; species Protopterus annectens. Next base: position 104,142,843 of record NC_056748.1, read on the forward strand.
TGCCTAACCTGGACTGGGATTTTATTCCAGAGTGAAGGAAATGAGGAAGAGGCAATTGATGAGGAATGAGATTGAGGATTGAGGATTTTCCAAAAAGGAGACTCCTACTGGAAGAAATTACTGATTTATTTTAGAAATTCAACAGATATTGCTGAGTTTAAGTCAAATTTGGATCTACTTTTTAGACACTGTTCAGTTAAACTACAGCAGGCATTATGCACTTCAGCCCTTAGCTCATATGTAGGACATGACATGATATATATGATATGATATGATGTGATATGATAAAAGAAAAGGAGATATATCCACAATATACTCATCTAATTCAGACTTGCATCAATCCATAGGTTCATAGGTTCATACTAGGCTATCTGCCCTAGGGCAATTTATAAGCCTAGCCAGAATGTTTGGCTTTCGCCACCCATTTTAAATTTATTTTGCTATGCCCTTTTTTGAGGTTAGTATACTGTGTCTCCAACAGTGACACAGAAGTGATACCTGGGGTAAACCTACAATCTCCCATCCACTCATCAAGATTCCTCTTGAAGAGAGTCAATGAGGGACTCTGCCTAACCTGGACTGGGATTTTATTCCAGAGTGAAGAATCTGTCCTCCAGCATGTGCTATTTATTTCAGTGCTGAGGTTCAAGTCTCGAGCACATGGGATTTGGATTTTCTGAGGTGCAGCATGTCCATTAATTCCGGGTTGGACATGGCTTTATATGTCAGGCACAGATCGCCTCTGAACAGGCGGTATGCCACTGAGTAGAGCTGGAGTTTCTTTAACCGGGCAGCATATGGCATCTGTTTGAGCCCTTTGATCCTCTTGATGAGGTACTTTCAGTTGCTGCAGGTGTCTGGTAAGGTACATCCCAAAAGGGGCATTGCACTCAATTATGGGCCTGATGAGGGATGAGTAAGAGGCTGATCTAGATGTGAATCCCTTCATGATTAGGTGGGCTATATAAAATGTTTTTCTAACCACTTTGGCCACGTGGTTGTCAAATGAGAGATTGCTATCAACTTGGGTCCCCAGGGACTTCTTCTGTACTTAATGGATTACCACCTATGTGGTAATTTGTGAAGGAGATTAATATACACTTTTTGGCATTTAGCTTGAGGCAATGGCTCTGGCACCAGTTGTCTGTTTCTATGAGGCCCTTTTGGAGGATGCTTGTGTCAGCTGGAGGGTCGATTATGGTGCCCAGTTTGCAGTCATCTGCGAACTTGGTCAGCCACAGTCCTTCCGTGTTGGCCTGTACCTCCAAGAAATATATACCGAACAAGAAAGGTCTCAGGACTGAGCCTTGTGGGACACCACTTGTAACTGGTTTGGAGTCTGACATGGCTCCAGCAATTCTAACCATGTGGGTTCTGTCCTTGAGCCAGTTTGCAATCCATCTAGTGACATAGGGGTTTATATTTAAGCTGGTGAGCTTATCTATAATGCCGCTTTGTGAGGTCCAGGTAGGCTGTGTGGACCACCTTCCCCTCGTCAATGGCCTTGGTGACTGTTTCAAAGAAATCAACCAGGTTTAAGAGGCAGGATCTGCCCTTAACAAAGCTGAACTGGGTAGGATCCAGTGTCCCAATATCTTTATTTATGAGGTCCATGATGATCCTTTCCATAGCTTTGCAGACCAAGCTAGTCATGCTTATGGGGCAATAGTTTCCAGGATCCGTTGAGGCACCACCTTTATGGAGAGGGACCACTGTGCTGTATGCCACTCTTTGGGCACATATCCTGTAGTAAGGCTGAGATTGAACAGTAGTTTTATGTTTGGGTTTAGCTCTTCTTGGAGTTCATGTAGACACCATCTGGTCCCATTGATGCTGTGTTTTTTGCTTTGGAGAAGGTGGCTCTTAACTGAGCATCTGAGATGTCAGGGGGGTAGCACTCTGCTGGGATAGATATTTGCCCTTTGAACCTGTCAGCTAGGATGTTGGCAATGTCTGTGGGTTTGGTGTATTTTTTGTCTTTTTGGACTAATTCTGAGCATATATGGGAATTACCACCCAGGTTCCTAACATAACTAAAGAAAGCCTTGTGATTATCCTTGGTGTCCTGTGCAATTTTTCTCTCGAAGCTGGCCTTAGACAATTTTATGAGTGCCCGTAGATTTTTGCTAATATTGATCAGTGATGCCTTCCCTTTTTTGCTCTATCATTTAGTAGCTTCCTCCTTCTATTGTATAGTTTGTTTATGGCTGGGGTCCACCAGACAAGACGTCTGCATTTGGAGGATTGGGTCTTGGTTTTATTTGGGATCGCATGATCCATGCATTCCTGAAGGTGTTCATAGAATGCGTTTATAAAGGATTCTGCAGTCTGGGCCATATTTTCCACAAGCCTGGGGGCTTTGAAGGATTCCACCTTGGTTTTGAGGAGTGTGAAATTTGCTTTAGAGAAGATTTTCACTGTGGTTTTCTGGGCAGGGGGTAGGGTTGGGATGTGAATATCCAGTGAGATTAGTTTATGGTCTGATCTTACCAGTGAGGGATACACTTCTGGTCTGGAGCATAGAGTCCCTATGTTGGTGATGATCAGGTCCAGTATGTTTTCCCCTCTTGTGGGAGTGGTAACAAGTTGTTCCATAGCATTTGAGTTTATAAATTCTAGGAACCTTTGGGCTAGGTGCTGGGAGCTGAGTAATGCTCCCAGTCTATGTTCAATATAATGGTATTTGGAGAGACCTTCATATTTTCCAGTGTTCTCAGGAAGGCCAAGTGGGGTTCCTGGGTTTGGGAGGGTGGTCTGTAGCAGGCTATAAACTGGAAGGCAGTTTTACCCACTGCTAGTTGCACATGGATAGTCTCTGATGCTTGTATCTTTGATGAATATCTTCCTTTGTGGTTCGGTCCAAGTTTTGGGGCCAAAAATCATGGTATGAGGTATAACCTGGTAGTGCTCCTAAACCAGGTTTCTGTTATTCTCCATGCTAAGGAGAGTTTCGAGTGTGTGCATCTTGAGGTTTAGTCTTCTGGCATTGCTCTTAGGTATCAAAGGATAAGAAACTATGGAGGTGGGTTTGTCTTTTGAGTCTTGCCTAAAAAGGCACTATGGGGCAGCAGAGCCTTTGCCAATATCTGAAAGCCCAGGGTGACATCGTGGCTTGTCGAGCATATCATCCCAAGCTGACAGGCATTGATCCCCTTTGAATGACACCAGTACTTAAGCCAATTGTTGAAATTGATCATCTTGTCTTCATATTGTGGCATCATTCTTGGTGAGGGTAAGATGCTACTCAAGGTCAGGTCGCCTGGGCTACATGCTCAGAGAGCTCCTCTGTCTCTCTTCATGTAGTGTCATTCACACCAGCATGGACAATGACTGAGTCATATTTGTACTTGCCTTGGAGTGACCTGAGTGCTTGTGTTATGTGGCGGATCCTAGCCTGACAGGCTGCTCACCGTGACCCTCTCCTTGTTCAGCCTGGTGTGTGCCTGACGATAGTCACCTATTACAAGTGTATCAGGTGTGTTGTTTAGTCTTAAGGGCTGTGACTCTTCGCACACTGGCTTTGTGGCTTGGGTGTCTGCTTTGGAGGTCTCTGCTGCTTAGGCAGATCTTTATTTAGAGCCTCCGAGTATGTTTTTGTGTGATTATGTGTTTGGTTTGCTGTCGTTGTTGGTCTATGTGAGACTGGAATTGTAGTGTGTGGTTTCCTTCTCCTCCTGACTGGTTGGTTATGCCAGTACTGAGTTGAGAAAGTTTAGCTTCCAGTTTGGCTATATGGTTGCATCTCTCACATGTGTTGGAATTTGTTGGGAGGAGGAGGAGAGGGTTGTCTGTGTACGAGGGAGTTGTAACATTGCCTCAAGATTCCCAGATTCACCAGCTGGGCCAGAGAGGAGATTGACAACTGACCTTTGGACATGCTAGAATAATATTGGGAATTCCTTTATAATTGAAAACAAGGGCCAGTGGGGAGTGAGGGTGTAGTGCTTTTAATTTTTAGTGCTGACTTATATAATTGCTTTAGTGAGCAAGTGCCAGGTAACTTAAGTGCAATGTGTTACAGGTAACTTAAATGCAAAAACGACAAACAGTAACTTTCTTTCAAGTGAAACAAGGAAATAAGTACAGATTCCAGATTACTTTAGTGCAATGGCAAAGATTATGTAATAGGCCCATGCATTCTTCCAAAGGTTACTTTCTACTTGAACTTGCATCTTGTATGAAGGTAGTTTTGTCAGAATGTGGTATACAATATGTAAATTTATGAACTGTGTGTAATGGAATTTTTCCTGAACATTTTTTTTCTCAGTAAGTTGTAAAGGGTCCCTCCAGTAAGCAATGGAAAAAGAATAAATAATCAGGTAATCCAAACAAAAATTAGCTTCTAAATTAACTTTAGCATGTGTGTGTGTGTGTGTGTGTGTGTGTGTGTGTGGAGAGTCAGCAGCAGTAGGAAGTACAGAGGCACTTCCATGTCCAAAGTATTGCCCACAATTCCCTAGATGCACTCATCATCCACTGGCATGGCAACAATGGCATTCAGTGTTATGATTCTCCAAGGTGACAGACCACATGTACTTGGCATGCAGCTGTTGCACTGGATGGCACACTTATGTCTATAAATACCAGGGGCCATAGTGCAATGTATACAGAAAATCTTTTGCTGCTGTCCCTTAAGAGAGAAATAACATCTGTGGAATGGTCGCTGCCACATATTTTTACAGTCTGGTGCTGTTTCCACTGAAGAATAAATACCAAGAAAGCCAAGTCCTGTTTCTTACTTCTACAAGCTTGCATTTGCATTCTCTCTCTTTCTTTGTACAGGTTAAGAAACTTAATGAAGCATATATTTAGTTCAGTGGCAGTTGGATTTATTCCATTCTTAATTTCATGCTAACTGAATGGCAGCAAAACATTTTACACAACATGTAGCTGCATATATTGCTAGTTAAAACTGTCTACTCTCAGTCCTGGATTGAGGCTTTCAAGCCAATGCAAACAAACTGTATATCATATAAAATATACTCAATCAGTTTTCAAATAACTTTGTTTTTACTGAAGTAATAATAGAAGAGAAAAGAAAATATTAGTCTTACTTAGGACTCGAACCATCAACTCTAATATTCCATGGTAATTAAGTTATCTAGTAAAGCTCTTTAGTACACAGCCTGGCTGATACTCTGTTGGGTCCACAATTGATTATGCTGTTACTATACAAATACCTATGTTCTCAAGAAAAGCTAGCAACAAGGTCATTTCAAAACTGTTTTGCTTTAAGAAACACTTTCAATAATCAAGAAGTTTCAGAATAGGTATGACATATTTAGGATTTTGATTCAAACTACAAATTCCTTGACCTAAAAAAATAAAGTACATCATCATGCTAGAAGTTTGAGGCCTTTCACTTTTTTAAATAAATCAAAGTGAGTAAGTTTGTCTCACATTCTAATAATACAATTTCTGGGAAAATATGACCCAGTAAATTAATGTTAATTTCAGGTACAAGTATTTTGGGATAAGTGTCCAGCTTCATGCTTAAAATTACTGGCCCTGCCCCCAGTACCCAACATCCTCACCAGGTATATCAGCTATGCTCCAACCCCACCCGCCCAAATTACTCCATGTTTGCTGGGGCTTGTCATGGATCTTGAGGTCTGTCCTAGTACCCCAGATTATCTGTGCTTACATCCAGGGGGATTTTTGTATGACCTACCCACTTCCTTTCCCTACCTACTAGACTTATTGTTTATGTACAAGGGCAAATTTCCTCTTTGGACCACAATCCCCTTAGAAAATGTATCAATGAGTCCACTCTCACCCGGGGTGGGTAATTCTATCCCTTTCCTGCCACTAATCAAACCTGGTTCGACTAGGCCATAGTTACGGCTTTATCCCACTGTCACTGGAGCAGCCCATCTTCATCCTTATTGACTTTTTTTCATTTTTCTAAAAGATTAAAAAAAGAGAAAAAATGAAAATAGAATGTTATATTTTGTGAAATTAAACTTGGATGTATATTTTGTGAAATTAAATTTGGATGTATGTATCATAGTAGAATATTAGGCTGTTGACCCAGGGGAAGCTTTTAAGGCTAGGCATGCTTCCTATTAAAATGTGCCAGATAAGAGGTATATTTATGGTTCTCCATCCACCTTTTTAAGTTTTGCTTGAATAAGTGGAAGGGTGAGCTTTGCTTCGCATGGATGGAAAGCCTATTCCAGAGAAGGGAGAGCCTCTGTTATACATACCTGCTCCTCCAGCATGTCCTATGCCATGTTGCAGGCTCCAGACAAGCAACAAACCATTATCTTCTCCTTCAGTCTAGTGAGTGGGGCATTTATGTGCCATATCCTGGGTAATGTGTTGGCTTGCCTTATGGGCTTTATTCTTGGGGTTCCACTGTATCAGGTGTTCCTGCATCTGTTTGTTTTACAAATGTGCAGCAAGTCCATTAGAGCTGCATTGGAGGATCCTTTATAGGCCAGGCATAGTTCATCTCTCAGCAGCATGTAGGAGAGTGAATGAGGACAAAGCTTTGAGGTGTCTGTATAGTACTTGTTTTCCACATGTTTTCTTTTTGTGAGGAATCTCCAAAAATGTTCCAGTTGTTTTATATGCCTGACCAGATACAAACTGAAGGGGGCATTTTACTCAGTGATTGTTTTTGAGAGAAGAGTACAATAGAATGGTGACAGATTTGGATCTAGTTGTCATTCCAGTGCTTATAATTTTTGCAACATAGAATTATTTCCTCACTACAATAGATGCATGATGTTTAAATGTCAAATCACTGTCTGCATGTTTTCCCAAATCCCTGTCTACAGAGTCTGTTCTTAGGGGGTACAAAGTCAATGTAGTAGCTTGCTAGGGTGTCCAACTTTCTGAAATATACTACAATGCACTTTTTAGCATTGAGTTTTAGACCATGACTCATTATTAGTGTTTGTCAGGCCTTCTTGGAGAATATTTGTGTCTTGGGGAAGTAATGATTGCACTCTGTTTGCAATTGTCTGCAAACTTAGCCAGCCAGAGACATGACATATCCCTGACCTCAGATAAGTAGATGCCAGACAGGAGCAGCCCCAGCATTAAGCCATGAGGTACCCCACTAGTAACTAGCCTTTTTGTGTAAGAAGACTCCCCTATTCTAACTTATTGGGTCCTGGTCTGTAAACCAGATGGCTATCCAGTTGGTGATGTAAGGGTTTATACCTGATTAATGAACTTTTCTAAAATACCTGAGTGGGGTATTTTGTCATATGCTCTTTCCAGGGTGAAGTAGGCAGTATGCACCATTTTGCCCCTGTCCATTGCTTTAGTGACCATCTTGAAAAGGTCCATCAGGTTAAGTAGGTGAGAACCTGCTCTTGACCAACCTAAACTTATGTGGGTCTAATGTTTGTAGGTTACCTGCTATATATTGTCATTTAGACTATCCATAGTTATTCTCTCCATAGCTTTGCATATCAGGCTAGTCATGCTTATGGGTCAATGATTCCCTGGGTCTATGGTTGGTCCACACGTGAGCAATCTTCCATTCATTTGGCGTGAAGCCTGCTTGAAAGCTGTGGTTAAATAGTGTTTCTAGTTGTACTGATAGTTCATATTTTATTCTATTAAACAGGCATCCTGTGATATTATAATGACCCATCAATTCAGTGCTCTTGGCTTTGGAGGGATTCCTTGAGCACCTGCTTTCTAATGATAGTTAGGGGAGTTCTCAATATGGGTTTTCTTGAGGGGCATCTGAAGAGGAGCGGGGGATTAAAACTGCAGCTACATGTCAGCCTGGAGGTCTGATATACCTTCCAGAACCAGTCACAGGTCAGTGCTGCAGAAAGTAGCACAGTCCTCTTTGATGAAGAAGGCTGTTGGTTATATTCCCCACCAGGTAGATCAGTTGGTTATATTCCCCACCAGGTAGATCAGTTGCTGACATTGGGACAGGGAGGGTGCTGTACTCCTGATTGTGCCTTCCTTTGGATGAGAAGTTAAGCTGAGGTCTCATCTGTTTGAGTTGGTGGATATAAAAGATCCCATGGTACCTAACAAAGACAGTTTTTTTTTTTTATTAACACTACTTGTATATACAATACTTATACATATTTACATTATTCACAGCTATTTACACTTCTTACAATGCAACTTAAATTTGTGTTAATAAACACTTCCCCCACCCTATCCATTTTCCATTAAACTTAATTTCATTTAATCTTTTAGTCCATAATGTCCACGAAACAAAAAACATTCTATCAATTTTCTTCACATCTTCTTTTTTATCACCATAATAGCCATATTCAATCATATCCATATTTAATTACTTAACATTTGTAAAACGTTTCAATGCTTTGTTTTTGCATATCTCGTCCCATAATATATTCACTGTCAAGTAATTAAAAAAACACACGCTCTGTTATTTCAAATTGTCCAAAATTAATACATATTCTATTGGGTTTCCTTTTATAAGTCATATTTGCCTTAACAGGCAAATTACCTGTAGACAGTCTCCATAAGAAATCCTTGCATTCATGTATATTGTTATACCATTTATATGTCATTATTTTTGCTTTCTTTATTTTTTCATATCTAAGTGTTTCCAAGGGTCAATAAAATAATATCCTCCCATAATATTTAAATACCATTATTTTCTATTCCTTTCCAACATATTCACTTTTAATTTCCATAATATAATTTTATTTTGGTATTCCTTTATATCTTCACAACACTTTAAGTGTTTTCCTTATTTCCATTTTTCCCAAAGAACTTTATATTTATAAAATAAAAATAAACTGTCATTAAACAATTAAATAAATAAAGACAATTAATACCCTAAACACAAAAGAATGATTAGGTGCATTTGATTTTAGGCTCTTGTTATTTCTTTTCATTGTCTGTTCATCAGTTGTCAAAACACCCCAATTATCATTTATAATCTTCCTGATATTTGGACTATCATTAGTATAAGTGGTAACAAACCGCAACCTCTCAGATGTACTCTTTTGGTACTGTCATATAGATCCATCAATATATGGCTTGTAAATACTATTATTGTTTAGGACCTGCTCCTCCCCTAAAACCTGCGCTCTAATACCTTTAACCATAGTCTTGTCATAGCCCCTATCTATAAACAGCATCTCCATTTTATCAGCTTCTACTAACAAATCAGAGTCATCTCTACAGAGTTTAGATAACCTACAAAATTGACTCTTTGGATGCATGCTGTCAAAACGTAGAATAGTGTTCTTCCAGCAAGTCTTCCTATGTAAAGTAGACATTAGTCTACCTCCTCTAATGGATAGGCTGATGTCTAGAAAAGTCACCATATCATAAGATGTCTCCACGGTGAATCTTAGAAAACTAGTGGTTGTTTCTAAGTAGCACATAAACAAGTTAAATTCATCTAGAGTCCCATTCCATACCACAAGAATGTCATCTACAAACCGCCTATATATATACCACCATTATTCCTTCATTCATGAGTAACTCATACCACAAGAATGTCATCTACAAACCGCCTATATACCAGCACCTTTTATTGAACCAAAAATGAACTCCTCTCGCATTGATATACGACTAAATTGGCACACCTGATTCCTGCAGAAATAGGCACTCCCCAAAAGAAAACACATTATTGGATAAAACTAAATCCAAAAGTTGACAAATAAGTATTTCTTTATTGCGATCAATAGAAGGAAATATTTGTATGAGTTCCCTTATTGCTTGTATGCCCTTATCATTCAAAATAGAGGTGAACAAACTCTGGACATCCATTGTTATCAATAGATGTTCCAGGGTGTCTAGATACTTCAATAACTGATATGTATCTTTCAGAATACTGGGAATCTCATTAATCAAAGGTTTTAATGTATTCTCCAAATAAACTTTATATTTATAGTATAAAATCAGATTTTTGCTTTCTTTCATTTAACATTGTAAAGTTCTACATAAATTCAATGATGCTGCACAAACAACTGGGTTTATCAGACCTAATCCTCCTTGTTCTTTCTTCATGTACAAAATTCTGGATTCAGTCTTGATCCCCATATAAAGGAAAACATGATAGACATTGATTCTTTTAAATATTGTGTTGCCATCATGTATGTATTAAAATAGAATTTATTAAATACAATTTCTTCCTATGTGATAATCTAAATGTTTTCCAAAAGGTGCATATATCCTTTATTTCTTGAAACACTTTTTCTCATTGTTTTTTTTTCTTAGTTATTTAATTCAGATACTATTCCTAATATAGCCATAATTTCTTCATTAAATTCTATATCTCTTATATTTCCCTTACATCCAAAACTTTTAGTTTTTTCTTTATTTATACAATGACCAATCTTCTTTAATGATTTATTTAATCTTTCACTTATTTCTTTTATCCATTTTTTGTTTCTGGTGATTAGCGCAGTGTTATCCGCATATGTACACATAAGTAATTGCAATTAATCTGTTATCCTATATCCTGTAATATTTGTCATTTTATTAATCTAGCTCACTGTGACATTCAAAATTAAAGAAGAATAATGCTGCTAGCTGGGAATCCCTGTCTTATTCCACATTCTATTTTTATTTCTTCATTTATCCATCCATGTATATATTATTTTAACATTATCCATTTCATATGCTGATTTAATTACTTGTATTATTTTCTTACTTTTATTATATGCCTCTAAAATATTCCATAGAGATTCCTACTGTATTTCATGAAATACCTTATCTCCTATCATAATCTTTGCTTCTACTTATCATATATTACTTCTTTTATTGGCCAAAATAAGTTTTCCCTTTCTACCATAGACTGTTTAATCAAGTAACTTATCTATTCTATGTGTTAACCGTTTAGTTATTATTCTCAGAAATATTTTATAGTCAGAAATATTTTATAGTCTGTATTATTTAATACCATCAGTCTCCAGTTCTTTATATCATCTTCTTCTCCGTTTTTCCCCATGAATATTATAACTCCTGTACATATTTCCTTATCTATTATTCTCAATTCCAACCATTCATTATTTCTACAAATATGACTTTTTGCCAGTTTTCCATTTGTCCATATGATGTTCAGTACAATCTAACCCTGTAGCTGAATTCATATTAATGTCTTTTAATACCTCATTTAACCCTTCCATGATTCTATTTTGTTCCAAACTTTCATTATAATATTTAGTTTGCTAATGTCATAATTGACTCCATTTTGTTTCTTTTTTAATAAAATGTTGTTCTATATGTTCTTTGATAAGTTCACATATTCCTTCAAGTTTTGTTACTTTACTTCCTTTTCATCTTTCAACTCCCTTATCAATTTTTCTTTCACTAATTTATTTAAGTAGGTATTACTACTTTTTTCCTTGTAAACAATGCCTTCATTTATATCCTTATCACTTTTTTTTCACTAATTTATTTAAGTAGGTATTACTACTTTTCTCCTTGTAAACAATGCCTTCATTTATATAGTAAATTATCAATCTATACTTGATCTATTTCATATATTTCTTTTCCTTTTCATTTTTCATTTATTAATTCTCTAAGTATTTCTTGACTTATTTTTTTATATTTTTTCTTCCATTCTCTTATTCTATATACATTCCAAGAAATATATTTTTTTATACTTTTCTTTAAAACATATCCACCAACTTCCAGTTCTCATAAAGCATTCTTATTCCTGTATCATCTTTAATTACTTTCCTATCATCTTGTTTTAACTCTTTCATTCAACCTTTTAATTCTGTTACCTATTCTTATATCTTCTTATGTACTTTGATCCATATTGCTATACAATCTGAAAACTCTATCTTTTTTGTTTCTCAAAAATTTTTAAACTATCTGATATTAAAAAGTAATCAGTTTCAGTTTTAATCTCACTTCTATTGGTCCAATGTATATTGTCCCATACAGTATATATAATTTGAAACTTTTTATTATTACTATTTGAACATCGTTACTATTTGTCTTACTTGTTCTTAAATTACACTTGAAATCTCCTGCTAATATTATATCTGTATTAACACAAACATAGTTAAGGATTTTTTTTAACATTTTTTGTGCCACCTTCAACATTATCTCTTTCTTTCTTCGTGACATATGCATGTATAGCAATAATTCTATACACATGTGTCTTCCATCTTAAGTATAATGCTGTAAGTTGTCATAATTAATCTATAATATCTAATATTTTGATATTTTTTGACATAATATACATATTACTAAGCACACGTCTTTCCCCATATTCCAAATAATTGGTTCATCCCATAACTTTTGTTTGCTCCCTTTCTTCCTCTATTAATAATCCAGTATCCTCTAGTATAAAAATATAAGCATTTATTAACACTCACCATTCCAAAATACCTATTCTTCTTTTAATATTTCTCATACTATTAACATTTAAAGCTAAATTCTTCAACTATTAGCAGATGTTAGTATGATATCTTTCTTATCCTTTACTTTTGTCACTTTCTTTTGTGATTATACTTTTACATTTTCTTTTTCTTTTTCACTCCCTTCCCTATAATTTATTTCTTTCCCCTACTTGTCAGTTCACATCTTCTTCTTCACTTGTATCAAGTAACAATTCTTCCATTTCTTTCTTTCCTTTTACATGTATTGCTATATCTTGTGTTTCAAACTTTCTTGTTCTTTTCTTATATTTTCATCCTGCTCTATCTTTGTATATCTTTTTTCTATAACTTGCATATTTTCTTTACATTCTAACCATGCATGTCCTGTGTTACCGCAATTCTTGCATTTCAAATCACATTTTAAGCTTCATGTCCTGTTTTACCACATAAAAACCTTTTTGTTTATCGCATTCACTAATCAAATGATTATCTTTTCCACAGGGAAAAAAACACATTTTAGACTGCCCTCTATATTTTGCAAAGCCTCTATTACTATTCACATTAATAATGCAAAGAATGTGTATCACATTATCATTTTCCATTTTTAATATAACCCCACATTCCCAGTCCATAATCCTCCATCATAATTTTTTGTTGTGTTCATAATATCTTTGCATAAATTCACTAAATGTTTTTTCAAGTCTTTT